>NW_019729899.1:826057-912916 GCF_002891405.2 Cryptotermes secundus | reverse complement strand
CAACATGGCTCCGTGTGACTTTTGGCTATTTCCCAAGCTGAAAATGCCGCTGAAAGGAACCCGATTTGAGTCAAGAGAAGACATCATGTGGAATGCGACGGCCCAGCTGATCACCATTCCAAAAGACGCGTTCCAGAAGTGTTTCCAACAATGGCGGAAGCGCTGGGAGAAGTGTGTGCATTACCAAGGAGACTACTTTGAAGGGGATTAGGGTTTTGTACCTCCAAATCAATAAATTTATTTCTGCTGACCAAAGGTTCAATACTTTTTGAACACACCATGTACAGTTGGAACCTAGTCGCCATACGATACAGACAAAAGACAGTTGAGATCCAGCCACAGCTAAGGATAGTTGAGACGTCACATTGAAGTATTAGGCCATTAGTCAAGTGACACTACAAGTGATAATAAATGTACGGTGTGTAAGATTAAGTGTCCAATAAAGATTCGCTAAATCCGAGTCCCACGTGAAGTTATTTGTCGCGTGACCTATCCAACAAGTGACAATATCATTGCATAGGAAAATGACTGGATCTCACAAGAGTTACACCAACTGAGAGCTTGAAGAAAAAAGAAATAAATCACTCTGACTGGTTAGAGAAATAATATGCATGTAGGATGGATGGATGGATGAATGAATGAATGTATGAGGGGTAGGCCTTCTCAGCCCTTGCACCGCGACCTACAGTGGTCTATTGTGCTTCCCTTTTTGATTATACCCTCAGCAATCCTGCGCTTCATTTGAAGCGCAGGATTTTGCATTTAGGATAGCGTGACTGTATTTAAATTGTTGTGGTGATCAAACATGTATACTTCAAAAGGCTTGCC
Organism: Cryptotermes secundus; assembly: GCF_002891405.2. NCBI lineage: Eukaryota > Metazoa > Arthropoda > Insecta > Blattodea > Kalotermitidae > Cryptotermes > Cryptotermes secundus. The sequence goes on along the minus strand of NW_019729899.1, from coordinate 912,088 downwards.
AAAGTTATGGCATAAAACAACATACATTTTTCTTTATACTGTCATCATTCTCATTTTCCCGACTTTACACTGATCAACGATGGTCCCTTCAGAAGTGTAAGATTAAAGTTCTTCAGTGTAGTCGAACTCCTGGTGTCAAAATATTTAAAATTATTTTTAATAAAAAGCATTATATGTGTTCTAGCAACTTGATAACTCACCATTTGAATCATCTGTATTGCCATTTGCTCTATCAAACATGTGTGAATGTTGAGCATTCTCAGCATGATGTGAAGAACCCACAGCTTTCCTAGAAAGATATTCAGGTTCACGTATTTAACACAAATTAAAATAACATCAATACAGATTAACAAAATATATACTCTAATAACATTATTTTATCTGAAAAATAATCAATATACTATTCAATAAATAACAAAAAAAAAAAAAAAAAAAAAAAANAAAAAAAAAAAAAAAAAAAAATCCAAGATCATAGGACAAGCAAAAATCACGTGACAGGTTATACATATTTTGTGGGCTTTGAGGGGCATCTGCTTCTGAGACTATTTGTGCCTATTTAAAAGAGGAAACCAAAAATTAATGATGCAACAATGACAAAAACCACAGTTTCACTGTGGGACATGAGGCAACACAGTCCTGCAAGAACACCCAGCTGCCTGAGGAACCTGATCCCCCACCCACAGGGCAGCCTTCCATTCCAAACATAAAGGGAAGCACGCAACCTCATAATATATGCTTGCACCACCAGGCTACTTGGCACGCTGTCCCATAACACTGTCATCTGAATATTATCTGCCATGTGACAGACAAGAATAAAACACTATAGCATGTAGACCCATTGCTAGGAAAGGACGGTGAAAGAAACAATGAAACGCCTATTGCTAGGCAGCAGATTCTTAGTAATTTTTTTTATTACTAGTGGGGTGGGACTAAGTTCCTTGTACTGCGGCCACTTCTGGCCTATTGTACCAGTCCCAGATAACAGGAGAGGGTGATTATGGAGCAATTGGTGGAATGAAGATTGGCAGGGGAAACCAAAGTACTCGGAGAAAACCTGCCCCAGCACCACTTTGTCCACCACAAATCCCACTTGACCAGAACCAGAATCGAATCCGGGCCACCACGGTGGGAAGCCAGCGACTAACTGCTGGAGCTATGGCGCAGCCTTGATTCTTATTAAGTATATGTCTGATTGTAAATGTATCTGACATTAAAAAAAAAGGCTAAAATATACGTGGGGCAATCCAAAAGTTACCAAAATTTGAATTTTGTGTGCGAATGGTTATGAGTACATCGAAATACCGCTAGGTGTCTCCTCACACGTCCTTCTTGAATCAGTGTGGCAAGTGGCGTTGAGTTGAGTGGTTGGGTTTATTGTTGGTGAACGTATTTCCATTGTTGTGTTTCCGTGAGTTTGTGGTTTCGCGATGGCTGACCTGAGAGAGCAGCGTGTCCATATAAAGTTTTGTTTCAAACTTGGGAAAACTGCTGCAGAAACGCACCAAATGTTGAAGCAAGCTTTTGGTGAAAACAGTTTAGGCCAGACACAAACTTACAACTGGTATAAGCGTTTTAAAAATGGCCAAACATTGACTGATGATGACGATCGTTTGGGACGGCCGTCAATGGGCAAAACACCAGAAAAGTTAGGGATCTGATTCTGCAAGATTGTAGACTGACTATCCAAGACCTCTGTAACACCTTGGGACTAAGTTATGGTACATGTCAACGAATTTTGTCAGAGGAACTGAACACAAGGAGGATTACGGCGACGTTTGTGCCACGACTGCTGCAAAATGAACAGAAGCAGCATCGCTTGGAAGTCTGCAGGGAACTTCAGCAACAGCTTCAAGAGGACCCAAAGTTTCTTTCAAAGGTTGTCACTGGTGATGAAAGTTGGGTTTATGGCTACAACCCTGAAAGCAAGCAGCAATCGTCGCAATGGAACAGCCCTTCTTCACCTCGGCCAAAAAAAGCTCGACAAGTCAAGAGCAACATTAAGTCCATGTTGACCTGTTTTTTTGATATTGACGGGATTGTTCATAAGGAGTTCGTCCCTCCTGGTCAGACAGTCAATAGAATTCTNGCCAGACTTAGCTCCATGCGACTTATTTCTCTTCCCCAAGATGAAAATCAAGTTGAAGGGGCGAAGATTTGATACAGTTGAGGAAATTCAAGTGGATACGCAGACGGTACTAAACACCCTAACAAAGAAAGACTTCCAGGATGCATTTGAAAAGTGGCAGAAACGCTGGGATCGGTGTATGCGCTCCCAAGGGGACTACTTTGAAGGTGATGGTGCAGAATAAGATCTAGGTAAGATGTAATAGTTTTTATTAATATATTTCGGGAACTTTTGGATTGCACCACGTACTTAAAATATACTCAAAAAAGGTGTTAAGAATGGCCAAGCTAAACAAGAACCTTCTTTATGATATGCATCCTGTTGTGTGACATGATATTGCAAATTAGGCCGTCTACTCCACAACAATATCTACGAATGTAATCAAAGACAAATTTATACCAATGTAATCACCATTCATTTATTGTGCAAAGGTGTTCTGCTACATGTTTCGACCTCCAAGAGGTCATCATCAGTGTACTTACAAGAATTCAGTCTTAGTTCTTGAACTGTATTTTAATACGGATCCATATTATTATAATTTGTTTTATTTTGATAGCAAATACTACCTTACTGTTATTTGCTTAGTGGGGGGTGGAGTCCAACTGGGTCCACTCAGCATGGCAGCCACTGATTGGCCTATTGTAGCCTGCCCCGGGTGATTACGATGATGGAGAAGTTGGTGGAATGATGATTGGCAGGGGAAACCGTAGTACTCTGAGAAAACCCGCCCCAGTGTCACTTTGTCCACCACAAATCCCACCTGACCAGACCAGGATCGAACCTGGGCTGACCTTACTGTTAAATATGTCTGATAAATACACACTAAAAATGCTCTAATAATATAGTTTTTAATTCTGTTCAAATATTAAGACTGGTAACTTTTTATATAGTTTGGGTTTTAACATTACATAGTTATTGATGTAGTTTGGTCCTGGAAGATCAAAATTAAAATTTATTTATTTTTTCAAATTTTCAAATTAACTACTCAAGTTACACTTGAGACATGGAGTTGGTTCTAAGATAAGCTTAAAGTTAGGAGTACTTTTAGGGGTATCAAGTTTTGTCATAGTTATAAGTTGAAGGTTGACGCAATGTAAGGGGACCCTTCAAAGAATCTCTGCACTGTTGATTTGCTTCTTTCGTTGTGTAAGAGTCGCTCGGCAGTTTCCTGTTGTGTCATTCTCAAGTAGTTTTGTTCTTGTAAGTAGACAGTATAATGAAGAAAGCAGTCTTCTGGGATTTGGCACCGTGTATATGTGGTGTTAACCGACGTTTCGGAGGAACGTATCGCCTCCATCTTCAGGGTAGAAGAAAAAGTATAAGAAATCTGCAAGTGACAAGACCGTGAGAACGGTAAAAGCAGACGTCAGTCTGCTGATGTCTGCTTTTACCGTTCTCACGGTCTTGTCGCTTGCAGATTTCTTATACTTTTTCTTCTACCCTGAAGATGGAGGCGATACGTTCCTCCGAAACGTCGGTTAACACCACATATACACGGTGCCAAATCCCAGAAGACTGCTTTCTTCATAGTCACCGCCGTGAAAGCCTCAAATCTTACAGACAGTATAATCCTTAAATTTATGTGTATGTGAAGAGATACCTGTTGTAGTGTTGTTCACGATGCAGTTCTGCCTAGACTTATTAGTAATTGGAGCCCTGCCATGGATGTCAGATTTGTGAAGCTCACGTTGGACAGTTTTTGTGGAAACAGGGGTTTCAAGATGAACATTCAGTTCTGCTGTCACTATGCTGCAGTAGTTTTGTAATTTTTCGAAACAATCCTTCTCATTGTACAACAATCTTTTTTCTGTCAACGCTGATTTTTGCCCACTGTTCATCATCACTGATGATTCTGCATTAGGCAGTATATTAGTAATAAAGCTGTGACTGCATGAAGAGAGGAAGAGGATGCTAACCAATAGGGAGTGTGACTACATGCGATGAAAAATGTTTTGGAGTAAGGTGAACATGAAATGAGGTGATGACAAATGTTTCTGTGAATAGGAAAGAGTTCAGTGGCTGCTGAATGAAGGTGGTTCACTAATAGGTTTGGAGATGAAGAAGTGGAGCCAGGCTTTACAGAATCTATATTTGTCTTCATGGTTGAAGATTTTGGGGTGCCCTTATTATTTTGATGGCAGGTCTGGATGTTGGCTCTGACCTCTCCTTTACTCAAGATAGTGCTGTGTTTTGTCCGTGTGGAGTGCTGGCAACCAACGATCACTGGCACAATGTATGTATTATGAAATTACTATAAATTCCTTCATAAAACTCCTGCATTTTTTACACATACAATGAGATAACTGCAAATACATTACTGTTTCATTTTTGGAGCAATTTATATACCTCCATGTTCTAAAATTTTGTTATAACATATTTCCACTGTAATAATCACACTACTAACTTGCTACTAACCTTTGTAGTTCAGTCACACTTTCTTCATCAGCATCACTAGTTGTTTCATGAAGGTTAATGATAGGGACTTTTTCATCATAATTTTCAAAAATCTTCCTTAAATTGGCCACTTCCTTTTTTCTGTCTTTCACAGATGGGAGAGCTGAAAAGGAAAAATACAGTTACCATGCTTTAACATACATTAAATCATATATATAATTTTATATACAGTGAACCTGTGGTAAAACAAATATGTGGTTTTCATTAAACTGACAAAAACAACTGGAACCACCATTTCTTAATGTTGTACATATGAACAACCACTACATAAAATGAGGGCTTCTTCTTCAGCACATTCCTCATAACAAGTCATTCCCATCTGGCCACCGCTCTTTTCCCACAACTTTTTGCATCAACTGTACATGTACATGAAGTTTTGCTTCCAAAGTTATTTAGGGTTATCAGCCCCAAAAGATCTCAGCTATCCACCCTCTGTCCTATGTTGCATTAGAAATCTGTGTACAGCTTACCCCTTCCAAGATTTAACTATTTAGAAATGTGTATCATAGGATGTCCCTTGAAATGTACAGTATCTTCCCCTCCTTATCACACAGGTTTCCCCTTCTCCTGAGCTTTGGCTGACCTAGGTGTGATGTCACAGAACAGAACTATGCAGACATGTGCACTGTCACATCAAACATCTATGTTCCAATTTGTACCAATTGCAAAATTTTGAAAAACTCTTAATTATTGGCAACAAAACAGAGAGCTTAGACTTAAATATGAAAGTTAAAATAAGTCAGCAACTCATCAAAAAGTGAAACAGGAAAGTTGTTAAGATTCAACTTCTTCAACATTCTTCATAATACTGAAGAACAAAGAGAAAATACAGTATATACTAAACATAAACAGATTAGCACACTCTTCATTTCTTTCATGGGTACATATCATGTTCCATGATCTCACTTTGTGACTGCATAAAGAACATAATGAGACGTACTACCCATGTAACATCACAGGTATGGGCACTACAGATTCATATGGATCTTACGCAAGTGCCTTATAAAGAGGGTCATTTCACTAAGAGTGTGGCAACATAAATGTGTCATTTGATGGGAAAATAAATAATTATGGAGTCATGTACAGTTTACATGCCATTACTGTAACATGCATCTTAGTTGAGTATGATGGCTGATTCACAACCACCATCTGCATATGTAACAACAAAGCTAGCATGTAATCTGATCAAGGCATTTAGAACCAGTGACAGTGTATGTATCAGTGTGATATAAACCACTTCATATGTTGATGTGCTTACTCTCATGTGTATGCATGTGCCCAAAATTAAGGGCAGAAGGTTAGTGGGACTTGTCAGTGGAATATGAGGATAAGCACTTGCGGGCATGCAGCAAACAGTGGGCAGGAGATTTTTCTTGTAAAGGACAGTTCCAAATCAGATGTTAGATGCAAGCAGATGTTGGGAAGATCTTCAACTCTTCAGTTCAGAAAATGAAGACGGTGATGAAAGAGCTAAATTACTTGTTCCTTTCTTGCTTCTAGGATAATCACGTCAAACCTGAGGCTGAAGACAAAAGTTACTTGTGAAGTGTATTAGCTCATTTATTCACTGTGAAAGTTTAAAATCTTACTTCAAAGAAGAAAAGAAAACACTGTCAGATCCAAATTATTACTTAAACCTAAGCACCATACTGTATTATATGTAACTGGAAGTTAGGGGATAGACTTCATGTATCCATTATGACAAATATTTTTAGGAATTTTATAGATTTTTGTAATATTGAAGATCCACTTCATACAAAATTTGGAAACAAATACTGCATCTTAGAAACCCATAAAAAATTATGCCCAATGATTAATTCACAAGTTACTGATAAACAGCAGGAAATGCAGATGTGACAATGACATAAACAACTCTGAATACAAGTACTTAATTTCCTGATGCTGACAAAGAAAAGTTGGTGCACACGGCACATAATTACGTCAGTGTAGGATCTCAGGTTCTAGCAGCTCTATTTATGAACAGTTCTATCTTCCTGGATATAATGTCATGTAGTCCGTTGAAAGTCAACTGACACTTCGAAGAAAGATGTCATAGGGTCTGCTTGTTACCTGCTTCATGCTGGTTTCTTGCTTGGCTTATTCTTCAACCCTGAAGATGGGGGTGAAGACTTCTTCTGAAACGTTGGTTTGTCTTTCAATGCATTACACAGCATTATATCCCAGATGATAGATCTCTTCATAATTATGTCAATGGTGACTACTTGTTTGTTTACTGAAATTTATCTGCTTTAAAACACTGAATGACAGAATAAGGAATAATAATAAATTATAATAGATACAGAATGAAAGAGTTTTGGCTTATTTTAAGGTATTAGTCCAGTATTTGCCAGAGAAATGGAAGAAACTATTGCAACATCAGTCAGGACAGTCAGTTGACATAACAAAATCGAAACTTGGGACCTTCCAAATAGAAAGCAACATTGAGCCCTGATATTTGCCCCCCCCCCACCTCTAAATGGTGTTGAGAAATATTATATATTTGCTACTGATGTTTACCACTAAAAAGAACAGTATGCAATATACCAAATCAAGCATACAAACCTTATGAACCAAAATATATATGTAAGTAAGATAAAGTTGTCTCAGTGCTTAAATAATTGAGCACTAAGCCATGGGCTTATGGTGTATGGGTGAGTGGATGTATAGATCCACGTTTTTTGATCTCAGCACTAGTTGGCCAGCTTCATGTCCCACTTGCTTTAACAACCACCGTACATACTAGATAGGAAATTGGGTGGGCCCCAGAACTGATCTGGACAACATAGAGGACAAAAAATTCTTGACCCTACTAGGAACTGAACTCCAACCAATCATTCAGCTTGTAGCCAGTCACTATACTGACTGCACTATCCTGGCTCCCAGACATACACAGTGTGTCCAGGTTCTGTTAGGACTGTGTTCATTAAAAATATAAGACATGAATTATTTTCAAAATTTCACTCTTTTTATTCAAAATAGTCTCCTTCTGAATCAATACATGGCTGGAATCGATTGAAAAGTTTTCGAAAACAGTCACTGTACTCCTTTTGTGGAATCGCATTTAAAACATGGTACTTTCCCTTTGGATGTCCTGGATGGTGTTGTGACGGTCTCCTTTCATCGCCAAACTTAACTTTTGGGAACAACCACAAATCTGCTGGAGCCAAATCTGGCGAACAAGGAGGATGATCAAGGACTGTGATCCCTTTTCTGGCCAAAAAATCGTGCACGATCTTTGATTTGTGGGGTGGGGCATTGTTCTGGAGGAGTGACCAGGAACCTTGCTCTTGATATTCAGGTCAAATGCGAAGAATTCTCACCCACAAACGATTGAGGACACCGAGATAATAATCACAATTCACTGTTTGACCTTCTGGCAGAAATTCCTTGTGGATGATTCCTTTGGAATCGAAGAAAATGGTTACTTGATTGTTTTGCATGCACACTTTCTTTGAGCTCAACCACGCTGCACTCTGCCACTTTGTGAGAGGCTCATATTGAAAATACCATGTCTTGTCACCAGTAACAATCGATTTTGTAAATTCTGTATCACTTTGGGCGGACTGTAACATGTCTTTGCAGTGTTCCACTCTGGTATGTTTTTCATCGCCTGACAGTGCATGCAGTCAAAGTGCGCACAGACCTTCTGTTTGACCAAATCCTGGGTCAAAATTTGATGCACAGTACTTTTTGGTATTCCCAAAAACTCCTTAATGAGTCTTGCATCTGTCTGATGCAAGGATTTTGGTCACTTTTTTTACATTTTCTTCAGTGCAACTTGTTCTCACCTTTGATGCATGTGGAGCATCTTCAATGTCTTCCCCGATGTCACAAAATACAGCATACCATCGAAAAATGTTCGAGCGACTCAAACAATCACTACCGTACACACTTTTCATCATTTCGTATGATTCTCTGGCTGTTTTGCCTAACTTCAAACAAAATTTGATGTTGGCTCTCTCTTAAACCGCCATTTTCTGATGAGCGTCAGAACAGTCCTGATACATTCAAGGTCAGAACACATGATGCAGTGACGCTTGCACTTTGAAATTATAGACAACCACAACTGAAACTTCAAGAATCTTAATGCCACAACTCGCCAACAGATGGCATTGCAGGGGGGGGGGATGAGGAAGGGAGTCCTAACGGATCCTGGACACACTGTGTACATGTATGTTTAATAAATAATTTAAATGAAGGAAGAAATCCTCATTAAACAGTTTTTACTACCACATGAATATGATACCTTGTAAATTCATGTTTAAGTTTGTAATTCCTTACCTTTCAATTTCTGATATAATTTTGCACAATTGGTTAGTCTCCTCTTTTGCAGCACTTCCAGCTGTGATTGGAGCCGTGTATTCATAGCGTGAATGCATTTGATTTCATCTACAGCCTGTAAGAGTCAACCACATGACATATGATAACAAAATAGGAAGGAAAAAGCGGTTATAACGCAAATGTAATGAACCCACATGGAATTGAAGCTTTTCAAAGCTGCAGAGATGCAATTTTTAGTTATAGACACAGAATTATAGTTTGATAGTATCTGACACTGACGATGTCAGTTCTGATGGTGAACCTTAACAAAATTAATAATGCTGCAACAGTTACAGAAGTTATATACCTCGACAGAGTGATGTATAATTTCTTTTCATGATTTGAGAAAGGAATTTTAAGCCTTGTCCTACAGTGTAAACTGTGTGGTCTGCCAACTGTATTTAAATATGGCAACAGCATGAGAAAGTTCATGAGTTGGAACTTGTGGAGCAGCTGTTTAGTTTTTCACTGTTCCCACCACATGAACAGACAACGAACGACCCAACAGCTGAAACTTTCCATTTGTCAAGAAATCGCAGCTGTGCCGGAAGACACGTTGGAGAATGTGACGCAGAATTTTGAGAAGAAGCTCCAAATGTGTGTCCAGCAACGATGTCATCTGACTGACGTTATTTTCCATACGTGACGTAAGTTGAAAATGAATTAAAATACCTTAATTTTTGTGTAAATAAAAAGATTTTATGTTGAAAATCAACAGAGTTATTCTTGTGTGAAAAACATGCGTTTCCTCTGTTCCACCCTGTATATTTGTGGGGTTACTTAATAATACTTGCAGTAGTTAGTAAATATATTGTCAGATGGATGATAAATTAATGATGACCAACTGAATAAAAGTTAATTTTACATCAACACATTCAATGTGCTTTCATTTAGTAGCTATGCTATGCTGTCACACGCAAGTAACCACAAAACAAAGAATAGCCTGGATAGCAAACTACCTGCACTGAAACCGTGAATATTATTCTTATGTTATAGGGGAGTACTTTGATATTTTTTGTGCTTCGGCATTCTAAGCAGTCTCGTTCCTTCAGATTTTCCTACCAAAACTTTGTTAGCATTCCTCGTCTCTCCAAAACATGCTACATGTCCCACTCATTTCATTCTTCCTGATGTTATCACTTCAATATATTGACAGAAGTACAAATTATAAAGCTCCTTAATATCTAATTAGTATCTCCTGTTAATTTATCCCTCTTAGGTCCAGATATTCAGACTACATTTAGAATAAGCATTATCATACATTTTTTTCCCCCCTTGGCACTACAGCCCCAGTGGGCCTAGGCCTACCTCCATGAACTTCTCCGTTCACTTTGGTTTTTCTAGATCTTACACATTTGGTAGGACTCCTTGGGCGGGTGATCAGCTCGTCGCAAGGACTCTACCTGTACACAAACACAGAAAAACGCACACACACACAAACTAAACATCCATGCCCTGAGTGGGATTCGAACCCACGATCCCAGTTTCCAAGCGAGCGAAGACAGTACATGCCTTAGACCGCTCGGCTATGGTGACTGGCAGCATTATCATATACTCAGTTAAATATAGTGTAGTCATTTTTATAATCACCAGCTTTAGTATGTCAAATCTTTTGGTTTTACGATGTAGCTCTTTAGGCAGGAGTGTGGACCGAAGCACCTGGAAGGAATCGAACAGCTCCTGCCTTCTCATCTTTTCATTAGTGGCATGAGTTACAGCAGGCTTTGCCTTCTGTTCAAATACTCCTTTTTCTGTTAAAATCTGTAAGAAGTAAGAAATATTACAACTTAGTTGGATGGTTCATGAATTATTTTACAAATATGTATCAACTGCAGAGATTATTTAGGATCAGATAAAATTTCATTGCATACAGTGAATGGGGAATAAGTACGTGGTGCGTTCTGCATATAATGCCTCCTATTTTTTTGTGTTAATATGTATCGTCTGAGCTGGTGGTGTTTTAGTAAAGGTTGAACCTTCCTGCCAATGTACTGTTAATTTGGTTGTCATGCGATAGATAGCGACAGCAGAGCAATCTACCAAAATGGCGTCTGACATAGAAGTGTGCATGAAAGAGAAATGTGTTATTGAATCTCTCACTGCCGAACAAATTGTACCCACTGGCATCCACTGACACTTGCTAAAGGTGTACGGAGACAAAACAGTGAATGTCAGCACAGTGATTCGGTGGGTAGTGCGTTTCAACAGTGGTGAAAGTGAAGTGCACGACAAGCCATGCCATGGGTGTCCCTGCTCATCTTCCGCTCCTCAAAATGAAGAGCGCCTCATCCGAACAGATCAGCAGATAACGACCAGGGACTGTCAATTCTGAATGCTACAAGACGATGCTGACTAAGCTGAAAGCCCATATTTCCCGAGTCAGGCCAGAGAAGCAAACAACCTTTCGCTTGCAACACGATAACACTAGAACCCATACCAGTTTGGCGACCACCGTGCACACTGCAAAGTTTGGCTGGACTGTCCTACCACATCCACCTTATAGCCCCGATTTAGCACCTTCAGACTTCCATCTCTTTGGGCCTATGAAAGACGGACTACATGGGCAACATTTTCCAGACAACGATGCTGTCATTGCAGCTGTAAGAAAGTGGCTAGCCTCTGCTGGCGCAGACTTTTACAAGCACGGCATACAGGCTCTTGTTAATCGCTGGCAAAAATTCATAACGAATGGTGGTGATTATGATAAATGATATAAACTCCGTCTCAAGTGCAAACAATATATTTTGTGTCTTTGATCTTGCTCCCTACCTACACCACATGTTTCGGCCTCAGACGGCCATCATCAGGTGTATAACACTCACGTCGCTGTCACACTGTACCCAGTTCAAAATTTAACATCTAAAACACTCTCCCTGTCATTATCAACCTCCACCTCGTTGACAGCTGTCCACCCGTAGATTACTTCACACACGTTAATTTTGAGTTTATTGTAATAGCACCATAATAAAATCTTTAGTTCCAATTTTAAACCTTTAAATTCTTGTCCAAATTTTAAAATTTAAAAATTTTAAAATTGTCAGGGTTATTCGCCCTGTGTTTGAAGTGCTGCAGCGGCCAGTTCCTGTTTCCACACTGTATAGGTGTTATCCCGTGCAGTCTTTCTGTGTGCGTGCCGCTGCTATTCCTTACTACGTGTGGATGCTAGGAAGGTGAAGCAGTATACGGTTCCGGATAGACACCACACCCCACCCTTACAAGAACTATTACAAAGGTCCAAAAGGGCACAGTTTATGACCACCTTAGATTTAACCTCTGCATATTTACAAGTTCCGCTGCACAGAGACTCCCAGAAGTACACCGTATTCTTGTTCGATTCTACTGTGTGTCAGTACATGCGCACACCATACGGATTCCAGAATTCTCTATGCGCTTTTGTCAGAGATCCAAAGTTAGCCCTGGGGGGTGAGACTGATGAGTTCGTTGTGTTTTATGTGGACGACGTCTTGGTGTTTTCTAGGACCTTCAGACATCATCTAAGGCACTTGGATATCAAGCTAAATAAATTGGCGAGAGCAGGCTTTACTCTGAATGTGGCTTGATGCTGATTCTGTCAGAAGGAGATTAGATTTTTAGGGCACAGATTTACATAAGGGAAATGATCCTAAATTGGCTGGCAGGGTGACTGAATTCAGTTAAATTCCTTAATATCATAACTTTCTGATGTATTGTAACCAGTAAGCCTCTTGCTATTGCAGTGAGTGGCAGAACTCAGGAGGTATATGTGTATTTACATTTAAGTTTTTTGGTTTAAGCATTTGTGCGTGGAATTGGAGGAGAAACGGCAGTAAGATGAAATATTGGCGTATTCATGCTCCGTCAAAATAATCATTATTTCGCTTAGGAAGTTGTAGCTGTCCAATTTAGAGGATGGTCAATTATTTTTTTTTTGTTTTGTTTTGTATGATCAGGATTCTGTAAAATTCATCACTTTCATCTCACAATTGGATACTTCCTCCTGAGACACATAGCAGGTGGCTTGGATCAAGATTAAAGCCAGCTGCACATCAGTATCAGTCAAGTTAATGCATAACACGAGACCACTTGTTTTTTTTAGAAATTCTAAAGTCTGACAGGGGAAGTCATAATTTTAGCAGGGTCATTCTGGACTGTGCTACCCCAAATTCCAGTTTGACAGTCACACAGCAGGGGACAGAGTTCACCCCTGAACTCTGGCCGCTTGAGTATTTCTTTTTTATAATTGGAGGAGAAAAATTAAGCAACCTCCCAGCTTGCCCGGTCCAGCCAATCAAAATCTGAAGTGGGACATCCTTTGCCTGCATTTTGGGTAACCAGGGCAGATGTCTACCCTTCAGAGCATGTTTGGCTGGAGGACTCCGAAATTTACACTCATTGGGGATACACGCATTCTCCAATCACCTGCATATTCACTTGTTTGTGGTTCCTCTCAAACTAGTGTGTCTTAGGAACCAGTAACAGTGCCTAAACCTAGTAATCAATTAAGCTGATCACTACGGCACATTTATCACCTGAACAGTGCAATTCAAATAAAGACTCGAAACTACCAATTGGTGTTTGAGTGCTGACTGTCCTATGTCCGAGCCCCCCTAATCACCCAAGTCACAGCCAGTCAACATGACCTGAGAGGAGTCAGATTCTTCTGCTGGAGCTGGTACTACAAAGAGAATGGCTGCAATACCAAATCTCAAGACTGACTTCTTTCACAATTGCAATACTTTTCGCATACTGTGTACATGGGCAAGTAAAAATGAAAAACCATTTTTGGCTTCATATACAGTGGGGGTAATAATTTATCAAGGAGTCTAACATGTGCGCGAGTCAATGGGACTCTACTAAACCGGGTTTGAGTATGCCAAGGACCCTGAGAGCTATACCAGCAGTAGCGTAGCTACTGGCAGGGTCTCCCTTGCTGGACAGGTCAAAGGGTAGGTATCAGACAAAGAGAATGACCAAAAACCAAAAACCAAAAACTGTTGCTGGAATAAGCGTCATCAGCAGAGACTTGAAGAACAAAGCAAATGATGCTCGAGATGGTTCAAGTTCGTATAGCAACAGGCATGACCAGAGTGGTCTGAACAGCTGTTGTACTGCGATGTGGAAAGCAAATGGAAAAACTACCACATTATCAATTTTCCTGGATAGTCTCTTTCCAAAAACAGAGATACCATGTATGCGACCATAAGACGAGGAAAAAGACGTAAGAAGATGCTGGATGACCTTGGGGACAGAAGAGGATATTTTTATTTGAAGGAGAAAGCTCAAGATCGCATTAAGTGGAGGAACTGTTTTGGAAGAGACTGTGGACCTGTCGTATGACAGATTACTGATGAAAAAAAAAAGTACCAAAATTAAATTTGCTTAACACCTTTGAGTGTGGACCACCTATATCAAAGTTTATTAGAATTCAGGAGATGAAATATATGGTTGGACTTTAGGACATCCAAATTATGCATACATTCTGTGCACTTTGTGCAAATAATGCATAAGTACTACTGCTACAGATTACTATGAAAACAACAAAGACATTCTGTACTGAGTGTGATCTGCTGAACAATTTTCATTTCTTGGCAATGATCTAATTTGATATCACATATCTTAATATACATATATCAAAATTAGATTAATCTTCAAAGAATTTCCACTTACATGATTCCCATCCAATATTTTGCAATCAAAAAGCTGGCAAGTTTTGATATTCACAGTTGCATGTTTGATTCTCCATATGAGTTTTAAGTGCTCTGGTATAAACTGAATTCTCTTCTTCAGTTCACTGTAACATTACAATTAAGCAAAACATAAAATATCAAGCAAACAATTGCTAAATACAAAACATCAATTTATATTATGTATTTCTGTTGCTCATTTTGAATGCGGAACTTCAACTTTTGGGGTTTGGCTCTACTGTATGTTTATCATATGAGTAACTGCAGACTCCTTTTGTTCTGTCTATCCATGACGTGATGATGGATCTCTTATATGCAGGTGTATGGCACAAGGCTGCCTCTAAACAGTTATCTGTGTGAGTGAATTTCCTACAGATGGAATGTTGGGTTGTCCAAGCCATCAAGGAATTTTAACTGGCAGTCCACTTTCAGTTCCATGGAGAGCTTGATGTCAGAATACAGAGATCATGTATTTAATCAAATCTCTTGTGGTCCAGGCGACAAAGCAATGCATAGCATCCAAATATCTTCGCCAGCATGGCTTCTTCCTCAAAAGTTGTCATAAATACAGTGGCTATGAGAGGCAAGACACTGCAGTAGCACCTCTGACTTGTCGGCAGAATTCTTGCTGGTCCACGTATAATGCAGTATTGATGTGATGTTCTATTAGTGTCATGAGGTCTTGTGGGAGGCTGTATGATATTAGATCCTCCAGGATAACTGCCAACTGTGGGAACTTTGGTCATTGTCAGTGGTGGTGAGCTGATTGTGGATCTGCATGAAGTGTTGCAAACTTTCTATAGAGGGTCTCAGGGTCAGGACTGAGGTGAGAAAAGTTTTGTGTAGGTACTGGAGAGCTGGCTACAATGACTATAGGTTTTAGGCTGGATTTTAGATACGCCATAGAATGCTGGACCTCTGATATGTTTAGAGTTTTAGCAGTCTCTGGATTTCAGCTGGCATGGAGAATTGGTGTATAAGTTCCCTGGCTTGCTGTTTCACCAATACTGATTGTTGATGATCACCTTGAATATGGGATCTGCTAGGAGGGTGTTGATCTTGTCTCAGTAGTCTGAAGTGATCATGGCATTCTCCCATTGTGAACCCATGTACTGGTTCACGTTTTTCTTCCCTTAATTCAGTCTGAATGTGGCGCCATAACATATACCAAAACAGAAGAGCATAGACGTATGACATGGCTAAACTCTGAAAGCTTAAGTTACACATTATATTACATATGTGTTCAGCAAGTTTCTCTGGAATGGAAGAGTTTCGCATAGAACTACCACCAAACCTCGATTTTACACTTTCTAAGAAACCACCTAAAACAAATGTAAAACCAAAGAAAGAGTAAAATTTGGGAGATGAGAATGCTGCAACATAAGGAAAAATCCTGAATTTCTCTGTGCCATAACACTGGCAATCCTTTTAGAATATGCATGTTTCATCACACAATAAGACAGCGAATGCAAATACACTAACCTACATGCTGTGTTACTTCTTTAACTATTTACACAGACATTTGTTTTTCTTCCTGAGCATTCAGTCTGTACATCTGTTTCCCATGAAATTCAGAGCTTTCATATGCATAGATATGCTTATTTTACTATGGTAAACCTTGAACATGAGTGGAATGGTGCTGGTTCTAAATTCCCTTTTGGCTGCACTCACCTCTGCTGGTTCCGCCATGTTCTGGCTGTTTTATCATCTAACCTTACTCCATGGGTTATTCCCAGTGCTGTGATTGTAAAGTATACTATTTTTGACATTTATCTGCTGCTTTCTTGCCTTGACCTGGGAATTTGATATCTGTGTATTCAACCACACCAAGAACAAAGAAATACTGCAAAATATATTGGGTCTATGGCCTCATTTTTGTTTGCATTTTTCGTGTTTATTAATTACATGCTCATTGGGCCCTTATTTTACTGGACTGCCTTTTACTGTGATCTTACCCTTACATAAGGATTATTTTAAGTAGCGATTTTCAGAAAGTGGCAGTGTATGCACAGCAACCCCCCTTTCACCTTATGCATATCATGCCACCACCAGAAATGCTACAACTCCCTAAACAGATTAGTCCCCTTCCCCAATCACTGTATCTCCTACGATGCACCATTCCCTACTTTCCTTCCCCCCCATTGTGACAGAAACCTATCCTTGACCAACAATGATCCCTCTACCCTTAAATGACAGCAGTGCAACAAGTTAATCAACAATGAGCATGGTGAGTACTGATGGTGGTTTTTGGCGTTTTGGTCATATTTCCTGTCCACCATCCATATTCTGACCTAGACTGAGTGCAAGATCCCCTCCCCCAATGGGCCTGGTGAACCACCAACCTATATATAAACTTCAACACAAGAAGATGAAAGTCGCATGTTCCTCCAAATCTCTGGGAACACAGCTCACTTCAACATGGTGCAAATACCAAAAAGGATCAACACCAATGTTAAACTGTCATGAAAGCTTAAAATCAGTAAAATAAAAGTAGTTAATATATTTTCATCTGTACTTACTCTGTAAGCCATCTTGTAGCTGTTTCCAAGTTCTGGAAGTAGGCCTGTTCATCCATGGAAGAAAATGGATCCTTTAGCATAACAGATTTGTTATGGTACATGACTGCTTTTATGTAACCCACTCTGGGAATGGAAGGTACCAACTTGACTGATACAATAGTTTTCCCAACCGACATCACTGTTGACCCTTGTGGGTATGTTGGTCTCGCAAGCAACGGTGGTTTAAACGTATCTTTCACCAAGGGACTGGCACTGTATAAAATGTAAAACATAAAGAGGATTCAAAGTAAAGTAACCACATCATGACTGAAATTAAAAGAACAGATATTTGGAGTATGCAACAACATTATGGATCTGGCTATAATTTCATGGGTGGTTATCAACATTTCAGAGCAATCTGTTGCCTCCATCTTTGAGGCTGGAGATGGGGACAGTAGGTTACAAAACTATAGTATCATAATCCAGACGACAACAGTCTTCTATATCAACACTCTGAGAGCCTGGAATCCCATTTGGCATAAATCTCTCTCGAAGGTGTGCAATGTAATTCTGACAATTCGCCGAACGATAAACAATGTAAGTTCTGAGGTTTTCACAGCGATTACTATGAAGAAAGTCGTCTTCTGGGATCTGGCGCTGTGTATTCTTTATTTCAGAATACACAGTGCCAGATCGCAGAAGACGACTTTCTTGATAAACAGTGTAATTCGTTGCTACAAAGAAATGTATGAAGACAAAAGGCCAAAGAAGAAAAATGTGCAGATATCAATATTGCAATTTTAGAGAATAAAAAACGAATTGCAAAAAACCTGTTTTTTTAAATTATTGAATTTGAATTATTGAATTATGACATTTGAATTTATTAAAAAAACGGAGATTTTTTTTGAACCAATTATCATTTTTTGTATGTATTTAGTTCCTGATTAGTCCGGTTTCAAACAGTCCGGGATATTGGCGGAACCGATTACCCAGACTATGCGAGGTATTGCTGTACCAGGCCGTGAAGGCCCATAGGGTTGTGAGATGTTGAGGGTCCCACACTATCTAGACAATCAGCTCAAAGATGGCAGAATGGTTGTCAGCCTTATGCGCTGGCCGTGCTTTACTCCCCAGGAAAATTATTTAATTAATTCCCTGGTACTCATTTCTGTTAGAGGCTGAGTAAACCCCAGGGCCTAGTGCGGCCGGAAGGATTAGGTCAACCGAAAAAATCCAATGACCTCATTGGGAACTGTCCTACATACTAACGAGAATAATCAGTTTAATTAAATGAAAAATTAATTACAGATGACAAACCAATATTTTACACCACTGGGTACCAAAACTTCAAACTTTCTAAAAAGAGATCTGTACTTCTCATCTGGATTATCCTGTGAAAAAAGTTGTACACGTCCCCACACTACATGAAAAGTAATAAATATCAGTGTACGCTGTGACTAATGATGACAGTGGTCTTACTAATCCCCAACACTAGTACTAACAACACAATTGCATCAGCAGTTGCAACATTATCATTTTTTGGATATTACCTCTGACAATTATACATGATTTTATTGCCTTACCTGTGGACAGACACTGCACTACAGACAGGTGTTGTTGAAGATGCTGCATTGTCTGTGGGTTCAGGAAAGATTTGTTTCTGGTGCTGTTGCAAAGAACTGTCTTCATTCTCTCCACTTCCCTTGCAATCAACTCCCTTTGCCCCTGGTAACATACATGTCCTATGCAACAGTTTTCCTGTGCTAGAGGATGTATCCATATCCACTACATCTATATCACTATCAGACTTCGCCGATGAAAGTAAATCTCTGATACATGTGGAGTCAGGTTCAGTAACGGCCAGGAGTGGACTATGCTTTGAGCTTTGTTGTTTCACTTCTCCTTCCTCTATATCACACTCTTTTCCTACATTTTTTGGAGTCTCATGAACTGAAATGTTCTGATGTGTCACATGCGCAACATTCTGCACACTGAATGACTGTTTACGTCTTGACACCATCCTTCTTAAATCAGTTCCAACATCATCTCCTACTGAATGCTGTGCAGCATCTTCACTTTCACTACATGATTTGCTGTCTTTCATTTCTGTATGAAACTTTTCTTCACATAAAAAAGTGTGTGATTTCTCCATATCAGTTGCAGTGTTTTGCTCTTCATCACCAATTTCAGTTACTGAAGCTGAAGTGGAAGATCTTGTACTGGCTGAAGACACTCTATTCCCAGTTATGTTTATAAGAGAAGTCTTTACATTTACTGCTGTACTTGCTTTGTCTTCTGATCTAGCTGTGTATAACCACATGCCTCGACACATTCTTCCATCTTCTGGAGCACGTGCTACACTATCATACATCTGCTCCATCTTCATGTTGAGGACTGCCTCATTCCCACCAGATTCCAATAAAGCAGTGATACCCTCATCAGTATCAGCTAAAGAATCATGCTGAGGATCTAAGTACATTGTATTTACCAATCTGCCATTTATAATCTTGATAGCACCTACACCAGCATCTTCTCTGAGTCCATAGGGACCAATGAAAACTCTAGTGTAGAGGTTTGGAACAGTATACACACCAAATTTTGGCTGAGTAGCACTAGCAATCTGGTGCTTGTCACTGGACACAGAAGTATTCTTGCCATCGATTCCTTTTGAAAGCCGTTTCTCAAGAGGTACACGGACAGTTTTACCATGACTGTTAGCCAAGTAGACAGCTCGGATCAGCTGTGCATATCTAATAATACATTTACTACGGGAAAGATGCAGCAAATCAAAACGATTTCTTATGTTTAACATGTACCAACGGGCAGGATCACATCCTGTTGGCAGTGGAACTTCAACTCCTGAACTCTGAATTTTGCCAGAATTACAGCTATTATTAGACAATCTGACAGATAATGTACCAATACGAGAAGTGAGAGACTGTTCCAAAATAGATTGTTGATTAGTGGTAACCTCTGTTTTTTCTGAAATAAAGGATTTTTGTTTTGGGCCTATCACAGTTATTTCCTCACAGCCGCCATCCTTCAGGTCACTACTCTGGATCTGTCCTTGGGAATCTATAACCTTCAGATCGCAATTTCCGCATTCTGATTCTGAATGTAAGGAAAAATTCTTTCTTGAAACAGGAGACTCATGAACTAGAACTGATTCTCTTCCCGCAGAGTATGCATTTGTAGTAACAGATTTCTGATCTGCATCATTCTTTACAGTCTTGCCATTATTACGAGCACTATCCGAAGTTAATTTGCTGTCACAAACCGCAATGACATCTTCACTAGAAACTTTATCAGTATTTGTCAGATCTGCACCAGCTCCTATTGTTCCCACACTGTGAGACTGCACCAACTGTGGTCCCAATCGTTTCTTCAGATCTAAGAGTACATCGGTAGATCCACAAACGACAGGTCTGTCAAAAAATAGATTCTGTTCTTTTAATGGTAAGTCAGGGTGTGTGTGGCTCTTTCTTATTTGTATATGCTGTTCCACAGTAGCCTCTTGAACTGTTTGTGAACTTTCAACCACACTTTCTTGTGAACTACCAACGCCATCCTGATGTTTCCATAAATCTGTTAATGGCGGGCTGAATGATGCAACTGTGTTCATGTTTATGTTATCATTTCTACTATCTTCATGAAACTTGGTTTCCTTTCTAATTTCTTGTTCCTCTATAATGTAGGATTGCTTTTCTGCTATGTCTTCAGATCTTCCTTTCTGAGAAGATTTACTGAATTTCTGATCTTGCTGATGTCTGGCAGAAGCCTTTTGGTGTCTTGCTTGTTTTGCAGTGTGACTCTGGACTAACTGGTTGCTGCACCATTCAACAATGTGAGTATTTCTCATAAAAGAACCAATTAGCTCCCATCTGTCCCCATCAAATTGTAACAGCCCAAAACAGTTCACATCTTCTGAACTGACACCAGGGGTTCTGTTCTTGATACTCAACTGCTCTATAAGAAAAGTAATAAATGGGGGTAATTTATTGTGGAATTGAGGAGGGGAATCAGAATAAAAATTGCAGAGACTGATGCAATACTGATCAGGTTTATCAGCAGTTCCTGTGATGATAATTTTTGGCACACATGCACGCTTATACTGCAACCACAGATGATATGTTCGGTTCTCTATTTGGTTTATTAGGATGTTCCAACCGATTACCTGGATTGAACCAGTAGTACTTTGGGACAGATTCAGTGGCATGTTACAACTTTCCACTATGTTTCTAAGCTCAGAGTCCTTCCTTGATATCAGCTCTGCTAGTCGTACAGAATAAATATCATGGCCAGTGTCTGGAAAAACAGGAATTAAAACTGATGCCAGTTTCTCATATATTTGATTTTCACAAGAATTTTCTTCAGAATGATGTTCAGAATTGTCTGAACTGTGTCTTTGAGTTTTAGACTTGGTTACATTACTGTTTTCTTCAGAGACATTTCTTTCTGCAGATAATACTCCTGTTAACTGACCTTCAGTATTTAGAACCATGTCCATGTTGCAGGATCCTTCAGCCTCATGTTCTGTCTGGTCCTCTGATCCACATTTCTCAAATTCTTCTGGTTTGAGAGACACGATGCTTACAATTTTGCCAAAGCCAACTTCCTCATTACCATCTCCAGTATCAGAATCAATGGGCATCATTTCCTGTTCATTTAGCAAACCACAGTCAGCCTGCATCACAATATCACCTGGGGGCCTGATTATATTTACAGGCTCAGTCATTTGGAAAGGTGCGCAAAAAGCATTGTTTACATTGCATTTAGTCTCAGACTCTTGAAGACCAATTCTCTCATGGCGCCATTTAAAGAAATGTGATTGGTTGCGAAGAACATAGTTTATAGTAGAGCCAACTGTACGAGCAGAATGGCAGTTCACATTATGAGCATGATAAAAGTTTGCTTGACTTGTGCTCTTCACTGCCACATTTCTAGACACACGGTTTTGATGTTTCACAAAATCCACGTTTGTTGCAGTAGAGTCAAGAGGTGGACCTGGAACTGGTGGAGGTCTCTCTATAGATTGGTAGGGCATTCTCATAAATGACTTTGCGCTCTGTCTAAAACAAAAGCAGTCATATCTCAAGTGAACCATACACCATGGTACAACATTTTCTAAACCTTCTGTTTTTTCAATACGAACTCTACATGGCTTCACCTTGAAGCGTTTACACCAAAGCGATACCTTCTGCTCAAGGGTTAATTTTCCCTTTGTGGACTTGTGGAGTGGTTTTGTGATACTCATTGATGCTGACTTTGGCACTCCTACCTCTATATAATTTGGTAAATACAACTGCCGCTCACTGCGTCTTGTGTTGTGATTACTAGACACAGCCGGTGTGCTATTTATATCCTCGCCTGTAATCATCTTGAATTCAGCCATTGCAAACTCTTTACCAAGAACAACAGAAGAGTCCCTGTATCTTTCAGGCAACTTTATCTCCCTGCGACGCCTTCCTCCATCACCACTACTGCTGCCTCGTATGACAATCACCTCATTCTTTGATTGTATCACTGTATGCCTGAATTCCTTCTCTACTTTTGCCAGGTGCCTGTTTTCCTCATCTTGCAAACGTATAGCTGTACAGTACAGGAGCGAAGGCTTTTCTGCATTAGAATTGCTATTTGACTGAGTAGTGGAGAGTTCTTGACAAGAACATTCAAACATGCATTCTAAGTTGCCACAATGATTAGACAATGTTGCAGATGGCTGGCTTGTTTGAAGACTAGCACACACACAACCCAATCGACAGAAATCCTTTTCACAGGAAGTACCTCCATATATCTTCTCAATACAACCATTTCTATCTTCTCCCATGACAATAACGTTCACATCCAATCGATTTAGTTCTCGGTACACTTTATTCTTCATGTATTTGCCAATAACCTTCTTCTGACACTTTGGAGTTATCATTGTAACTGTACTGGATTCATCAGGATCATCTTGTATGACTGTATCCTCCACTTCATGAACTAAAACACAATCTATCATCTCTTTAAGAATGTTTTTGACTTCAAGTAGCACCTCATCACAGGGTACAAAACTAAGAGTTGATGAAACATTCTCATCTGCTTTACTGCTCCCAGGATCCACACATGTAGCCTCTAGGTCTGTCTCTGCCACAGTTACTAAACTATCAGCATTTA
Organism: Cryptotermes secundus; assembly: GCF_002891405.2. Classification (NCBI taxonomy): domain Eukaryota; kingdom Metazoa; phylum Arthropoda; class Insecta; order Blattodea; family Kalotermitidae; genus Cryptotermes; species Cryptotermes secundus. The sequence goes on along the minus strand of NW_019729899.1, from coordinate 888,872 downwards.
TGATCTTTGGATTTTGTTTGAATAATTCTGTCTCTGGAGATATTTGTATTCTTTTGAAGGATGAGAAACTTGAATCAGAGTCTTTGGGAATTTCAGTATTTAAGAGTGCACTTTCAGAATGTGATGGAGAAACCTCATCTTCTTTGTGTGGACTAATCTTGAAATCCTTAAAGGGAGGTATACATTTTACTGGAATCACATGTGTTTCAGTGTGATCATGATTATTAATATTCTTGCGTGACGTCACAACAGAAACAGAAAATTCGGCCCATTTCCTGTCTATACAAACCTCAGTACTTCTCATTTGCATAAGTTGTTTAACGGCAAGTGGATGTAACGGATGACCTATACCTGGATATACCAGAACTCCATATTCATATGGATCTGCTGAAATATCTGGTGGAGATGGTGGTAACTTCTCAGAAGTTGTTAAATCATTCACAGTGATATTCTGTTCACTTGTTTCATCACATGATTTTGTATCACTGACAGCTTCACTTTCTTTCTGTGTAATATCAGATGGATCCTGTTGCATTTCTGACTGAGCAGATAAAGACAAAAAACCTTCATTAAGAGCAGGTTCCCTGTTAACTTTACTACCAGTAATTCGTATAGGTCTCTTTCCAATCCAAGTGTACTTATAATCATGATCCAGAATGAAACTGTTTTGTTCCAAACCTTTTTTCTGTGGTGTGGAGGGTAGCCATTTCACAGTAGAAGGCTTTTTAGTATCAGAATTTTTTGTACATTTTGTAGGTGCCACTGATTCAGTTTGAGGACGCAACCTCGGCCTTCCTCGCTGAGGTCGTTTCTGCCCTTTTATGGATTCAGCTTCGAGCATTTCCATTTCTAACATTTTTCGTTTTTCTGCCAAAGTCTTGGGTTTTGGCCCAGTCTTTCTTGGTACACATGGCTTTTCTGAAACTGTATGCAGGAGTTTGGGAGGTGAAGGAAATATAAATTTGTCTGTCTCATATTCTGGATGGTGAGTTATTCCTTCTTCTGCACCCAACTTAGGGATTTCATAGCTAACATTGAGCTGAGAATGGGTTGAAAGATAGTTATCTAATACATCACTTACAAAAGCAGATTTGGAATTATTAGTCTCGCTAACATTTGCCTGAAGATGTTTCAGCAGTTCAACTGCCTTAGGCTGGAAAACAGCTCCATAACTCAACATCACATCTTCTTTCACCAAGTTGGGTTTCTGTTTCCCACAACTACCACTACTAGTCCTAGCCTCTGTTGCTCGACTTTCTGCATCTTTAACAGTTGTACATACGTCTGTATCATTATATTTGGTGTCTTCAGAATACCAGTGGTTTTGTTGATCTTCTTCTGTGTTTGTTTCATCTGTTGTTTTAACATCACAGCTTTCAAAGCCATCATCATCTTCATACGCCTCACTGCTGAAACTACCACAATAATGGGATGGATTGTCATTAACAGCAAACTGTTTGTTCCTCCAGCCTTTAATTTTTGTAATGTCATTAGTCTTAGTAGGGACAATGGCTTGGTGCATATACTGCAAATCCACATCACCACAAAGTGGAAAAGTATCATCCATCATATCCAGCCCATCATCACTCTGAATCATTCCATCATCTACAGATGAGCCATGACAAAAATCCTGCTGAATTTTAGTAAACTCAACCATGTCATGCTCTGTCTCAAATGACAACATTTCAATTCCATCAATTATGTCCCGTTCCTCTTTTCCTGTACTAACACGCTTTGGTAATGTAAAAATATAATCATCATAATCTTCATCACCCTCTACTACAGGCCACTTGTTAGGATCCTGAGTCACATACACATTAGGATCAATGTCATCAGGTGGTTCTTGTGCAACATCACATCCAGCAAGTAAATCTCTGCCAAAACTGTCAACCATCATTCTTGCACATGTAACATCTGACTGATAATTTACACCCTTTTCAGAGCTGTGACTACTGTTCAGCTTAGATGTGCCATTAAAATTTGAGTTCCCCATGCCATAAGTGAAGATACTGTCACTTGAAGATCCTGCTACCATAACACAAGATGTCTCTCTTTTATCACCCTTTACTGTTTGCTTGCAGGTAATTAAATCAGACTCTGAAGTCTTTGGCATACCTTCCTTGAAGTCTTCGCATTTATTAATCTTCATTTCCGTTAAACCAAGACTGCCCTTCCGAGAGAAAACTTTTTTGTGACCTTCAAGTAATGAGCAATCTGCAGTCTGCAATTTTATATTTTGCTGTTTCTTTTTCACCTCTTGAGTGTTACTTTCACATGAATCACATTCATAAATGTTTCCTTCTTGCTTTCTACAACACTGCTTCATTCTGTTACTTTCACTCACAGCACTGGTAGTAAATTCAGCATTATGTCCCTGTATTACCGTTCCATCCTTCTTCAATTCCTCATTCAACTCACATGCTGCAATTTCATCACTCGCATATACTTCAGTGTCACAAGCTGTATTTCCTTTACAGTAATATGAACTGGATTCAGCAACTTTATTTGAACCGTGTGCTGTTGACTTGGCATTTTCTGTTGTACCACATTCTTTTTCATCTCCCCCACTTTGCACAAAATTTTGTAGACTGGAAACCCGTTTCTGAAACAAACCTGTAAGTTCTGTTTGTTCAGAAGTTAATACTCTCTTTTGTGTTACTTTTAGTTTATCTTGTACACCTTTCAAATTCTGGCCTTTAGAGTTCTGAGAATCACTGCTTGATTTAATACACACAGATATACTATCTTGTTCCTTGTCACATTTATTAGGAATAGAAGCATTTGAATAGTTTTGAGCTTTTTTTGAGAGGCTATAAACTTCCTCTGCAACCTGTTTGGTATCTTTCTTTGCATCTTCGATAACATTACAGGCCAACAGATTATGATGCAATTCTGTACTTCCATTCTTTGAAGACAATGAAAACCAAGATTCCTTGAAGTTCCTACAGGCCTCATTTCTTTCAGTACATTGCTGTTTCACTGTAGGTTCTGATAAAGCAACCTCATTAACCAAGTACCCTCCTAGTTCACCTTCTGCATCCATAGACTCAAATGAATCTACAGACTCTCCACTTATATCTATACATTCTGTGAAGTTCATTCTATAACTCTCTGAACTTTGGGTGAGAGGTGAATAATTACCTCCTTTTAAAGCTGTAAAACTTTTCTTCTGTGAAACTGTTCTGTTATATTCATTATCTAAATGACTAGGTGATTCTGAGTACTTAGTGATATTACTACCAGCTGTGCTGGTTTCACAAGTCTCAGTTCGTGCAGTATTCACATCAGCACCACACTTTCCTTGAAGTACTGAACTTGTATCAGTATTCTCATCCTTCGATGTCAGAGCTCGAGGACTCCTCCGCATTCGTTCGCTTGCCTTCCTCAGCTTATCTCGTTCCCTCAGCCTTGTTTTGCCCAGTTTCATGTTCAGGAAGAAATTGTAAACAGATTTTTCAATTCCTGTATGTCTGTTATCAGTTTTCACCTCATTCATCCACTTTCCTTGTTTCAATGGACTAAGGCCCAATGACTTACACAATGGATTAATCTTCCTCTTAAGTTTTTCTGCTATTACATATTCTTCATCACATTCAAACTCACTTGAATCATTAAATTCAGTGCACTCCATGTCATCTTTGTTTTGTGGTGAGCTTGAACCAATACTGATGAGCTGAATATCCTTAACTGTTTTGCCTGGAAGGGATTTCTTCAGTTTAGTTGTCATGATACCCTCTGGAAACAAATGTGGTGGACTGCTGCTATCTTCATCTGGGTGAGAAACATGAACATCACTGCAGTAGGGGACAAGTTCTGGAGGCTTGTTGTGACCAGCGGATGAAAATCTTTTCTTCCCCTTTTTTTCATCTGATGATTTACTCTCCTCAATGGTGCCTTCTACTGCTGAACTGCTGTCATCTATGCCAACACTATTTGCATGAAATGATCTTGTTTGGAATTCTCTGCTGACAGCACCCAGGTCCTCAGATAAGTATACTGTCATCACATTTCGTTCATCTGGATTATGTTTTCCAAGCACCATCACGGCTCTGTTGTCCTTGAGGCAGAATCTTCTTTCGAATATTTGAACCTAGACACAACAAGAATCATTTATTCAAAATTAATAAGAATATTTCATCACACTGATACGGCTGCAGGACTCCTAAAACAGCTATAAAGTTTCAGCTTGCTTTTGTAAATTAGGTGTTTTATACACAAGGAAATCAAGATGTTATGTACACTGCTACTCAAACCGCAACATAATTAAACAGTCTGTCAAGTTTGTCCACCTCATCCTCCTTGACTTGAATGCTCAAGTCAAGGAGGATGAGGTGGGCAGGTCGTGTAGCACGAATGGGGGAGACGAATGTGTATAGGATATTGGTGGGAAAGCCAGAAGAGACCACAGGGAAGACCAAGGCATATATGGGTGGACAATATTAGAATGTATCTCAGAGAGATAGGATGGGATGGTATGGATTGGATAGTTCTGGCTCAGGATAGAGACCAATGGAGGGCTCTTGTGAACATGGTAATGAACCTTCGGGTTCCATAAAATGCTGGGAAATTCTTGAGTAGCTGCAGAATTGGCGGCTCCTCAAGAAGAGCTCAGCTCCATGAGTAAGTAAGTAAGTAAGTAAGTCAGGTTATAAACCAAACTATATGCTCTGAACATAACAACAGACACCAAACCACTGGATATCAGCTGACATTAACAACACAGCTCTTATACTTTTCTGGATCATACCGCTGCACTTTCTCATATATAGCACTGAAGGTTTCAGTAAACTGACTCTTGTCTTACCTTCCTCAATATGATATAGCCTTGGAAAAATACTCTACTCCCTTCAAAAGTCATTCATCAATATGGTTAGCACATTCACTGCCAAAACTGACTATATTAGTGAGGGGCTAAAACTGCTAGCATCAACCTAAGATGATTTAGTACAGGTCTCCATTTAATTTAAGCAGAAATGCATTAAATCACATGACTTCATAGAGGTTTATGGATCATGACCGGTATTTCTATCTTTGTTTTACTTCCCCTCCATCTATCCTTACATTTGTGTCATACTTCTATTTTATGTAAGCAATCATGATGCAGCTCATATGTATGATATAACAATTACACGAGGTAACAGCTGATCTCTGGTGCATTTTGTTTGACCTTTATTTGAGTTAGTATGTTCCACCAAAGTACAGAAGAAGAAATTGCAGAAATTATGAATAACAGTGATTCTAAAAATGATTTTATATTAAAAACCAGGGAACGTGGTAGTGTAGTTGGTTGAGGCACTATGCTACAAGCTTACTGCCATCTGTGCACCAACTGTCTAGAGAAAATGTGGGAGCCTCAACGTCACAGAACCCTTTGGGCCCTCATGGCCTCTTACAGGGATAGCTTTACCTTTTACCTATTAAAATCTATCAGAATGATCACTAAAAAATAAAGAAAACGTTTTAGAATCATCAGATGTCTCAGTTCATCCAGTATCTCGACATTTAATAATCTTTCCTCCATCTCAACATTCACATTCTGTCATATCCAAAACCTGACTGAGTACTTGGTACATTTTATAATCCTGACTTTATGCAGCTAATCATCAGCAAAACAACTTTTATTCCAGAGACGAATACCACCAGTGTTCAGAAACAAGGTAAAACACTGCTGAGCAATGGCATCCTGTAACAATTATGCTATCATTTTCATCAGAACAATTACTAAAACAATGTCCAACTTACAGAAATCTACTTAGACAAGAATATCAGAGTGTACAGAGTGTACTGTGACACTATATATATATAACATGCATGCGCACACAACTAAAAATGATATGCAAGTTTGCCTCATTCAAACTCCTGCCAAGAAAGGTGGTATAATATCTGTTAGGACACTGCAGAACGTGTCTCAGCAAGAATATTTTGTGTCCTCTGAATGGAGTTGCTAGCATCCTGAAGGTTGACACAGAACCAAACCCTCAAAATATACCAAATGTAATGAAGTTTTTATTGTTTTCTTTTCTGATGTTTGAAAAATACATTTGTTTCTTTGCACAGTGCAAAACACAAGCTTTATGCTTAAAACCACACTATTTAAAGTGACGCCTGAAGTCAAAAGCTTGCAGTGAATGTGTCAATAACTGTGGCATTTAGAAAGAAAATTCAGTTTCAAGAAAACCGGAAATCTGACGTATGGCTAAATAATATTTTGACATTCTGTCTGTACTTCTCAGAAAACAAACTCTCTTCTACAAAGGCTAACTGGTTAATGCTGTTTAGAGAAATAATCACTGTTTATTTTCATAATTATATGAAATCCCTAAATACACTTCATGGGCAAAGTGCATAGCCATTCATTGTTAAAGCAAATGGTATGCAAGATGATGATTCAAATAATTTTTTATATGATTAACACATTTCCATAACATCCACAGTAAGCAACTGAGTAAAATCACATACATCAGCAGAGAAAAGTTGCTGCAGACTTCCGAAGTGTTAACAAATGAGCTCTGTAGGGTTTCTTTCAGCAGTGGCCTCTTTTATCTCCCTGAAAAATACACACCAAGAACATTCGCTACTGAGCATTTTATAAGTCACAATTCATATAATATCTTCTCATGCATGGTTAAGTATTATTACTACTATAGTTATTGGAATATTCAACTCGATAACTGTGTAACTACTGTTAACATAAATGACTTACTTCGGGCATGTTTGTACATGTAGGGAGGTAGAAAGATGGGTAAAAATACGTACATAGTGAAGAGATTCATAATTTATCTCCTGTGACAGATTCTGCTTTCAGTGTTTACTGATAGTACAAGATAGCTCAAGCAGTAATGCTTCTGATTTGTATTCAGGAAGTGCACAGTATGAATTCTGGCCGGGACAAGGACTATAGTGATTTTTGTTGTTTTTACTCAGTTTCTCCACAAAACTGCCATGACAGTGCTTTAATTAAGCCAAAACCACTTCCTTTTCCACCATTTCTAATGCACTGATCACTATCATCACATTATTTGACACTACATAGTCTTTGAGTTACTGACAGTCTCTCTCAATAAACTACATATAACTATTTCAGAACCTAACGGCTAATAAGGTGGGTGGACCAGAAAGCTCATCTGGACATGATGGGGAAAATGAAAAAATCAGTCCCTGTCAGGAATCAAACGTGTCATCCAACACATAACCAGTAACACCCACTCCCAATGTTACTGGTAAGGGCTCTCGTGTACCTACAGTATCAGACAGTTTGAGCAATATCTAGAATGAAAGTATAAACTATCTTCATGGCGATGTTTGAGGTGTTCCTCTACAAATCTGTAAGCACAACACAGCACTGCAACATAACACAATATGGACCTACAACACCATAATTTGCAACTACTCTTAAACAGTTAGCTTCAAATTAAGAGTTCCACATTGTGTCTGATAATGCACGAATGTACTCACACATACAGCTGGTCTGTTCAAACAATGCAGCTTCTGTCATGACACATGAAGTAGTCTTATCCTTTCAATCCCGAATTTCTTAAGAAATTCTGCACAAAGTAGCATACTTTGCCTGGTACTGTTCTTCAACGTCAAATCAACACTGAACAACCCTTCTTCTACATGTTTGGATTCAGTGATTCGGGGTTTCTAAAACGTTTTATGAACAGCTCTGTTTCATGAAATCTGAGTGGTATCAATATCCGGGGCTTCCGGTACATGATGCCATGTAGACTGGAAGATGAGTAAAAGTGTTTCAGGGTGCAATAAAGATGGAGACAGCACATTCCTCTGACACATGGCACTTCCTGACCAAACCACATGGCATAATTTTCAGTAAGTCCATAATCTTGAGTTCTGCTTTAATCAAAGAGAATAGCCTCTAACACATTAAAAGTGATAAATACAAATATGAAATATGAATACATAAGATTTTCAGGATCACATAAATGATAAATGTGACAAATACAAATGATTTCAAATCACAGTAGCTGAAGACAATAACCTATATTTTCATGTAAGAAAGAAGGTAAAGCTATCCCTATAACAGGCTCTGGAGGCCCATAGGGTTGTATGACATCGAGGCTCCCACATCTTCTAGACAATAGGCTCACAGACGGCAGTAAGGTTGTCAGCCTTACGCACCAGACGCCCTTTAACCCACAGGATGATGCCTGGTACTCATTTCTGTTAGAGGCTGAGTCAACCCCAGGGCCATGGTGTGGCTGGATGGGTTAGGTAAATTGAAAAAGAAGGGAAAAAAAGTCCAATGACATTGGGAATAGAACCCGCAACCTTCTGGCTTGTAGCACAGTGGCTCCCCCCCATATCTTTCTGCAGTTTACTTAATGAGGATGATAGCAGCTCAAGACTAATAGCATCAAATGGTATTCTGATAGTCAATAAAGAGTTGTAAGGGATGTGGAGTGAGTGACAATTGCCTGATTTAAGGTACTATTTTGGAATCTGCCTGGAGAGACCATGAAAAAGAATGAGTCCGGATAGTTCGTGCTCAAGATTCAAACTTGGCTCCTACTGAATTTGAAGCAAAGCATTACTGATTGAGTCAACTTGCTCAATCATCGGTGATAGGTATTTCACAGAATTACAAATGCTGAGTGACCACGGATGAATTAATATTAAATTAGGCAAGATTTAAGAATCTGTAGTCAGTAATTATATTTTGGCCGAAATAGCAAAATTCAAAACAAGAAGTGACACTAATAAGATATGAAGTCACCATCTCAGTATATTGAATGTATTTGATTATGGCAATTACATACTATTAACACGTGGCATATTTATGTCATAAATGATTATCTTCAAAAGTATATTTGGAAGTATTTAATTATATGAGCTCTTATGTGGAAATTTTACTTTTATGCAGTATACCACATGACGTCAATAAAAAAAATAAACATTCAGAATGAAGACAGTTGTAAGAGATACAAAGAAAGAAACAGAATACCCGAAGGTTTCCAAATATTTTGTTGCACCTAGTACCAGAATGGAAAGATATGTAAAACTGTCACCTACTGAAGAAAATACAATTTAATTCAGAAGAAAACCAGTCTTTCCACCATATCACAATATCAATGTTGTTCAACAGTGTTTGCTGATGGAACCATGAGGACTGAAATAAGATATGTGATATACCATCTAACTAAGCAGCCTCCGTAGTCTAGGGGTAATGTTCCCACCTCATGACTCAAAGTACGCGGGTTCAAACCCGGCAGAGGTTGTGGAATTTTAAGGGCAGAAAAATTCAGGGAACAAGTCCTCCGGGAGGGACTTTAAGCCGTGTGTCCCGTGTCGTAGATTTACGGCACATAAAAGAACCTCATGTCTTTAGGAGACCTCTGAGCTAAATTACAGGCCCTTTTCCGCCCAAGTAGTCTGCAATGCCTCTGGTGGATGGGGGAAGCATCAAGGTACCGGGGGCCGACCTCGTTGGCTCTACGGGGGCTGATGGCACACACCGTTACCGGGTTACCGGTAGGGTATGGCGACAGTAGAAATTAAAAGGGGGACGCACAATGGACCAATAACTGGTCTAAGTGCATGGGGAAACCCACCCCCTCTCATAACACATACATACAATACATACCATCTAACTGCTGCTAACAACATACCAAACGTTTTCGATGTGAAGAATTAGTTAGCAGGGATAAAGCGTTTCTAAGCGTTTCTGAAATGCCATGTGAAAACTCTGTCCATCAGACTGCCACATGGTATTTCGGCAGTTCACAATAAATATCTTTCTAAAGAAAACATGAACAAATTTCTTTAACTTCTAGAAACTACACTAAAGAAAATAAATTTCAACTCAAACTGAATGTACAATTGTGACAAAACTGGAATATGTGTTGTATCACAGTTGTTCCTAAACTCATTTAGTCCAGAGCTCCCTTGATACGAATAAGAATACTTGACAATCCCCTCTCAACCACAACAAAATATCTGAAACGTTATTTTGCATCTTAAAAGTATGATTACCAACGAATCTTAATTTTATCTATGAACTACTTTTCTCTATCATACTGTGGTATGAGAGTACTGGACACTTTTAATTTAAACTAGTCTTTTCTTAGTGCTTTATATACACGATAATTAGCCCATTAACAATTCTGTCAGCCATGGAAGAAAGCTTCAAAGCCCCCTGGGGTGCTGCAACTGCCATTTTGGGAAGAACAAGAAAGTGATCACAAGGAAAGTCAAGAGAGCAGGGACTTCTCTGATATCTGCACAATGTGAATGCCTTGTCACGGCAACAACAGGAATAAATGTAGCAGGTCACTGTATACAACTGCTGCTTGTGTTTCCTCGAAAGATAACTGAGGTTGAAATTATGGGTTCATTTATTCCCGTTACATACTGATATTCTTACAGCACTTCAGGCATATACCAATTACAGAAGATTCCATTCTACTAATATTTGACGGATATTATTGTGATGCCGGAAGCAGCATCATCATCAGCAGTGACTTGAGGCACAGAGCAAATGATGCTCAAGATGGTTCAAGTTCGTATAGCAACAGGCGTGACCAGAGTAGTTTGAACGGCTGCTGAACTGAGATGTGGAAGGTAAATGGAAAAACTACCACATTATCACTTTTCCTGGATAGTCTCAAAAACAGAGATACCATGTATGCGAGCTGTTTCCTCTGGAGACAAAACAAACCGGAGGGGCGGATACAAGTGCCCAGAAGACGAGGAAGAAGACATAAGAAGATGCTGGATGACCTTGGGGACAGAAGAGGATATTTTAATTGAAGGAGAAAGCTTGAGATCGCATCAAGTGGAGGAACTGTTTTGGAAGAGACTGTGGACCTGTCGTCTTGACAGATTACTGATGAATGAATGAATTATTCTCATATGAGAAATCCTGAAGTCATAAAACCTGGAAGAGAAAATAATGTTTCCATTCTTTGTTTGCATCCCCACAGCTCGCATAAAATGCAGCCTTTATACTTACATTCAATGACACTTCAAGAAACATATTATTTACAGAAAATTAAGTCCTGGGTGTTAAATAATTTTCCTTGCATAATCACTATATGCCAAGTTGGGAAGCTGCTCGAGACTTCTTACTTTTGAGCAGCTATTGTTGAAATTGATTGAATGGGTTCAGAAAGGTGGAATCTATCAACCGAACTTCAACATGTTTAGGTGTCATGACTTTGCAATGCAGGTTGAGAATGTGGATTCAAATTCTGAACAAAGTGCTCATAAACCAACTCTGGGTCGAAAAATGACATGTGACTTCCGCTGAACAGGGACAGCCTGGTAATTTTCAATTAAATGAAGCCAGTGCTTCTAACAGATCCACAATGGCACTATTTGGTTCTCCCACAATCTCTTCATATGAGCCAGAAGCAATCACTTCAATCATGCTGACAGCATCAACAATTAAGATAGTTCTTACTGCAATTCTTAATCCACTGTCTTCAATTACAAAGAAGTCACAAATAATGGGAGATCTTCTAGACCTAGGTCAGAAAAGATTATAGCCTCTCCATACAAGGCAAATTAGAGGAAAAAAGGCAGAAAGATGATCCTACTGACAAGGCACAAAACTTAAATGTTGAAGGCCCTTTTGCCTATGATTTATGAACAGAGAAAAAAGGAAAGCACAACCCTCTTCTGCTTGAAAGCACCAACTGAATGGAAAAGACAAGAAAAAGGGCATGAAAACCATCCTTTTCTTCAGCACTGAGAGTGCGAGCTGTTTTTTTGGAGTCAGAAGATGACAGCTGATGCAAAGGAACTGAGGATATGCTGAATATTTATACTGTACAGGATTGTTTTCTGCATTATTACATCCTACATTATTATGAATAATAAAACATTTACTTTCGGCTTTCCCTAATTGCTTTTCTACTCTATGTGTAAGAAACCTGTAGTGGCCCATTACAGGAATCTCCACCTGTTAGGTATTGATTATGTGACTTCATACAATTTGGTTAATATTTAGAGTGAATTCAGACTGATGAACTGATAATCCTTGTGCTTAACACAAGACAGTTCCACTGTGTAACACCTTTTGAATTACACTGAAAGCTGTATCACTACTATGACCAAAAGACAAGTAGTATCCTGCATTAGGCAACTACCTAAAATAGTTAGAATTTGAATATCAACAAAATATTTAAAGAAATGAGTTTGTTTTTTTCTCTATAACTTCTTGGAATGTAATATTTAATTTAAAACCACATACCTCTGTAACAAATTCTATGCATTTCCTAAAAATTTCCACATAAAGACCATTTCTTCATCAAATCCCATGTGTCTTCTAGAAGCTTATAACCCTCACACTCATCTCCGTGTCTACACTTTGATCTGAATAACGAGTCCACGAAAAAAATAAATGCCACAAGCGGACATTGGTATTATTATTTTGGGTTTGCTTATTAATTTCTTCTTTTTCCTCCTCCTCCTCCTCCATCTCCATTTCCACATTAAGTCAAATTTTCACAACAAAATATCTGTACTGAGGCCTAACATATCTATCAGAAGACTTGCATGCCACCAACAGATGTACAGAATGAAAGCAAATAACTTCTTTATTTGAAGTACATCTGTTTATTAATTACAATATGATAGGTATCATAATACCAGTGCACTAATTAATTAAATCAAATGGACAAATGATGCTGGTAATGGAGTCATGTGGGCGTAATACATCTTCCTTCCTCAACAGTCAACAGAAAATGAAAAGGAAACTATTTGTGAAATGTATTTAAGACATATAATGTTAAAAAAGTAAAATCAGTCTATAAGAGTCAGCATCTCCAGGATTTTCATGACTTTTTCCAGTTGAGGAGTTGCTCTCCCCCCATATGAAGTAATATTCTTTGCTATTTCTTTGTCATGGCTCGCCTACATAACCCAGTCATTGAGAAATATTTTCTTATGTGGAAAGGTTCAAATTATATTAGAAAAATATATACTGCATAAAAAATCAACTGCACTATCCACCAAAGGAATTATATGCAATTTAAAAAGCATACAATACCACTTTAATCCATTCAGTATTCAACACACACATGGGTTAGCTGAAATGCAGCACTGTTTGTGCATGTTTAAATACTACTCGCTGAGGGTACTGCGTAACTTGAATTGTAGGGTACAAATTATATGAGAATTACTAAGACATTTTCTACCATCTTAATATAAAGGAGCTTGCCCTTCACAACACATTATTGTTCCATTATATTTCTTTTAACAACAGTGTTAACTTGTACTGTAAATAAAAGGCCCATAAGAACATCAAATCAACATATGAATTGCTCACTTCCTTACTGTACCATAAGATTCATATAAGCAATGCTGCCTGTTTGGTTAACTTCAAGTACCAATACAAGAATGTTTTCTATTTGTACAAGAAATACCACTGATAGTCATACCATCTTATTTTATATATGACTAATTGGGACAATTTGGCATCAGAAATGTCTGAATTATATCAGTGCTTCATTATAAAAAAACTGTAATGCCTAATACTTATGTTTTCCATTCACATAATTAACTTACACCAGAATGTGGAAAAAAGAGCTGCATTACGTGGTTGCCCAATTTGGCACAAATTTCCCACTAGATTATACTTGAGGTCAAGTACCATTAATGCAGTCAACATCCACTCACAGCAGGATTATTCACTTCCAAATACTGATTAAATTACTCCATTACTAAGTCATATTAACATATGGGCATAATTTTGTTTTTATGTTCCAGTTATACCCTTAAATGCAAGATCATAATGTTGGAGGCCTGAATGATAAGACAGAATCAAAACAAATGAAGCCTTATGCTTGTTACTTTTAAGCAACCTGTGGTTATTGCAGGCTTTGAAATGATTGGAAATCCATAACCTGCATATTTTACTTATTTTATTATATACAAATTTAAATTTGAAATCAAATTACGTCCATTGTTGTAACTTCTCGGTACTAAAAAAAAACATGGCCGCTCATACATTGTTCACTTCCAATAATGTTTTACTCGGGTTGCCATGACAGCAACACGTGTAGATGAAACGACGCGCCACAATTAATGAAACACGACAACAATTAATATTTCGAATTAAATTAAAACTCCAATCGCCTCAGAAAGCCAAAAATTACTCTACCATGTGCACTCGTTGGGTGTAACAATTTATAAGTTCTTTTGGGTAAATACTGACCCGTTTTAAGGCCATCAGTGCCCTTGTATGTTTAATCGATAATACTCACCTGATAGCCTAATTTTGTTCTAGCGAAGCACAAACACTACACTGACAAGAAAAACGCCCCCAACGTGTGTCGTCGTGATTTCTTGCACCAATAAAACGAAACCACCATTACGCCACATTATTTTCAACACCGTTGGCCTCGCGACAGTGGAGACCTCTGGTGGGCAGCACAATCAATGATTATTGTTATGAAACGTACACTATATACTGGCTTTGCTGTAGTTAACCGGAAAATAATTTTCTATAGCTTTCCAGTTCACATATTCTACCTACACTAATGCATATTTATCATGAACTGTGCAATCAAAGTTATGTCATGCAGAAAAGGAAACAAGGCTTGCTGATAAAACGGCATCACACATAATGCTTTTCATTATTCAGCGTTCATTTTTCATAGCTTCGTAAATCACGGTTTTGAAACGTAACATAACTGTAGTGTACATTTAATCATAAGTCCATCCACTTTAGAGAAGAAAATTTCAAGCTGTTACAGCGCGAAAGCATTATATGTACCATCGAGCATACACAATACTTCACGCATCGTGCAGCGTCCTTGTTTCTCAACCGTTACCCAGAGTTCCTCAAAAGGTCCGGCCCAGTACACATGCGCAGTCACACAAACAAAGCAAAGGTGCTATATAGAAAGTTCGGGAAAATAGCGGTGCCATCTGGACGTTGAAACTGTAACCATAAATGTATATAGGTTTAAACAGTTGATGCACAGAAATGTAGGATATAACCAATCATTACGTAGTTCAGGCTTCAGCTCTTAAGAAGACATGAGTGGAATATACCGAATAATGTGTGCCGTTCCTGATGTGTTGTAAAAGGGAATAAATCAGAGACTGAACGTTTTTCTCATTCACATAATGCTTCAGAAGTAATGTCACAGATTAACGTAAGAGACCTGAGGGGCGGGCATTCGAATTCCGTCTCATCTAAATTACAGAAAACGTATGCATCATATTTTTGTTTCAGTGCAACACAAACGAGTAAATACGAACAGTTACATTTTGCAAAAAATTAAATATGACGAACGATGTGGTCCACATCTCTTGGTAGGGTAGCCCACTATTATTTGCAGAAGAGTTACATGTATTTGCAATAAAATCATGATAAAAAGGGATTCGGTAATGCTGGTTTACACTGATATTACATCATCTTTAATTTCTACAGACAATAAACAGGTGGTCCGTGTAGGACCCGTCCTAATGAAGACCTGTTTTCTAACTTCAAGGACCCAAAGATGGTTGAAATGTTTCAATTATGGAGTGTAGCTCACTTGTCCTTTAGCCTCATGGAACAGTTTTCCAAGCTCTAATCTAAACTGTCGTTATCTTCGTAAATTATATAATTAATTAATTGGTAAGGTAAGAGGAAAAGTAATTTCTGGGCCCAATGAATTAAGCACCACACCACAAAGAAGTATGAGGGAGTGTAATTATAGCTCCATCATTATTAGCCTCGGTACTACAAGATTGAGCTGAGTTGTCAATTTCATTCACCTACCGCTCTATCCCCCGGGGAAACAAACCCCCCAGTACTCATTCTACAGAAGGTTGAGAGGGCCGTAGAGTCGGTTTGCACGTTGCCTCTACCGGGAATCGACCCCCGACTCCTCTGTCATCCACATCATAGTCTAGCCTCCATATCAAATGAGCTATCCCAGCTTCCATTGTGCCTAAGTTAAGTGGTGCAAGTTATGCAGTCAGATCTATATTACATATCAGCCACACTGGCACTCTCAAATAAATTCATTTTATATGCTTTTTACCATATAATAAAATAAAGAAAAATTTTCTGGGAAAATTCATCTAACAGTAAGAAGACATTTATATTACAAAAGAGAATTTTTAACAGCATGCCAAGTGTCAAACTTAGATATTCATATAGAAATATGAGACGACCCTCTTCTATGTGAATATACATTTTCATTAATGAAATTCACTGTAGATAATAAGGAACATTTTCTGGCCAAACCAGCTGTACACAGTGTTAACAACATCACTGTAAATAGGCTATAACTGCCTGTAGCTGAACAGCTGCATGGACTCTAGGAACAATTTTTTGGCACTTGTGATAATTTTAAGATATTTATAATAATCTGTTAATTATTCGCTGATAATCGTAAATTGTGAAAATAAATCTAGGGTTGCCATGGCAAAAGCTGCATTTAGCAAGAAGAAGAATCTTTTTACCAGCAAACTGGGCTTAAATCGGAGGAAGAAACTAGTGAAATGCTACATTTGGAGCATGGCTTTGTATGGGGATGAAACATGGACACTTAGGGCAGTAGATCAGAAACACCTGGAAAGCTTCGAAATGTGGTGCTGGAGAAGGATGGAGAAGATCAGTTGGACCGATTATGTGAGAAATGAAGAAGCGTTAATTAGAGTCAGTGAGCAGAGGAATATCCTACACGAAATAAGAAAACGGAAGGCTAATTGGATTGGTCATGTTTTACGCAGAAACTGCCTTCTAAAAGAAGTTATTGAAGGAAAGATAGAGGGGCGGATAGAAGTGACCAGAAGACGAGGAAGAAGATGTAAGAAGATGCTGGATGACCTTGGGGACAGAAGAGGATATTCTCATTTGAAGGAGAAAGCTCTAGATCGCATTAAGTGGAGGAACTGTTTTGGAAGAGACTGTGGACCTGTCGTCTTGACAGATTACTGATGAATGAATGCATCGTAAATCACGTGATAATTTCTGATAAATAAACCCACTCTATGTCCAGAGCTGTGGAGTTTGTTTAAATTGTGTTCATGTAAAATTAATACAAGGTTGCGGGTGTAAATAGCGGTCACGTATTCTACAGCCAGATACGCATGCGCGAATTCTGCTGTAACATAACAATGTAACGCAACAGGAGTACGACTTACACGTTACGACATTTAAGAGTGTACGAAAGGGCGAACGTTCTGAGGAATAGGTTGCACATTCATGCGCAGATATTGGTCGGAACATGTCAACTTTATAGATAGCTAGTGCAGCGTTTATATTCGTAAATCGTCTGGACGTTGTGAAGAGTAAATCTGCCGGGATTCGAACCCCGGCCGTCCAGCCCCTTAGCCCGTCGCTATACCGACATTAGTTAGTTAGTTATTAGAGAGGGTGGGTTTCCCCATGCACTTAGACCTGTATTGGTCCATTGTGCTTCCCTCTATGATTTCTACCAGCCTCTATATCCTCCCGGTATTGGTGCTTACCATCAGTCCCGCCCAACCAGCGAGACCGGCTCTACTGGCTGAGAAGTATCTATAATGCCTCCCCCATCTACCGGAGGTATTAGTGACTGCTGTTGGGCGGCAAACGTCCGCAATTTTGCTCAGTGACCTTCTTAGGAGATATGAGGTTCTTTTACATGCCGTAAAGCTACGACACGGGACCCACGGCTTAAAGTCCCTCCCGGAGGACTTGTTCCTTGAATTTTTCCGCCCTTAAAAATTCGACGACCTCCGCCGGGTATTTGATCCCGCGTACTACGAGTCATGAGGTGGGAACGTTACCTCTAGACTACGGAGGCCGCTATACCGACATTAGCGCACAACACTAAAAATTTACTCGTATGGCACCAGGAAATTCTAACTTCTTTATTAATTTAAAAAGTCCGAAAATTGCGAAGGATACAGCACAGAGCTGGAATTCAGTTCTCAACTGGCGAACGTGCGCAGAAACACGTACACATATACTTAGATGGTGTAATTTAACATCCTTTGATGTCGGCTGGAAAACCGACGCTAGCGTGGATCGAACGCGCCGAGAACCGAACAAGCGTGATGATACAGTAACACCGTACACACTTGTTACATTTTGCCGTTACGTTATGACATGATCCGTTAAGGTTTAGTTCCTAAGATACGGCGTTCTGGAGACTGCCTGGATATAGGAGTAGTTACGTAGATACGTAGAGTTCAATGATTTCCATTCGCATTTTTCTTTGGCTTTACACAGTACCCGCTATAAATTAAATTGGTCGGCGACCCCATACATAGAACACAGGCCCGTGGCCGAATTTCGTTGTAATGCTATTAAAAACTCATACTTTAAGAACATTTAACAGAATATGTATCCGAACATAAATGTTAAAATTTGACCATATAAATTCTAAATTAGGCGAATTATGTCTTCATTACAGCATAAAATTGGACGAAAAATTAAAATAAACTTTAAAGTAGTACTACTTCTACAATGGACTCTAATCTGTCTCAATTTTTATTCGAAAACTCCATGCATCTGGGGCAAGATTAAGATTTTGCAAGACCCTAAGTTGTCATAAAGTTAAGATCCTTACACTGAAAAGGTCTAGATCCAGTTGATAGCTGAAAATTTAATTATAAACCGGATCTGAGAATGAGACACATGCGCCGTAACATCGTATCCTAGACAGCAATTCACTTGCTGGAAATAAATATCTGTTGACAGGAACATAGTGAGTATGTCTTCCTTCAGTCTAATCGGGCGATAAGGATTTAGCCATTTGGTACGTTCTGAATTTTTTCAAGAGAATGTTGTGTTTGTCTCGCGATTTTCTACAGTATTTGGAGGACCTCCAGGCTGCGCGGCTCTAAGATGCAGCTTATTTAGCTTGTACACAAAAAGCGGCACTGTACGCTTCCATATTCTCCCTAAACTTCGCCCCCAAGAACACGAATACTGACTCCATGCGAACATCTAAGCGGGGAAAGTTTTCGGCAGTCGGCCCTACTTCCGTCTTGAGGTGATTGGTTCCCGTTATGTTTTAAGATTAAAGACAACTGTCGATCCCGGTGCATTTTGAATGAAAGGTTAGTGCGCTAATCGCTGAGATAATGCGGGGAGTGAGTGTGTAATAATACTGCCATAATGAAAATACTGTCACAAACCTTCAAGTAATCTAACGGATATACACAATAACAACACAACATTAAACTTCATTTAACATTCCGCGAATTAGAAACACGGCGATTGAGAACCCTTTTGATGTCGTGATTTAAGTTTCTAGTACTGACACGTCATCTTCATATATTTCAAGGCAGGGTTCTATTGACCTGGTCTATCTCAAAGACTATTCGGCACTGAAATATAATTATCCATATTCTTAAGACCCACAGAAATTAATCACTAAATTACATGTGTAAAGCTAAAGTTGTTCCCGTGCCTAATTAAATAGACACACGCCATGAAGACGTATGGAGGAGTGGAAATATAGCTCCACCACTTCTGATCTCGGAACTGGATGTAGGTTAATGGGTTAATGGCCAGTTTCACGTCTCGGCCGCTTTATACCCGTGGAAATAGACCCCAGGAATCCAATGGGTAAGAGGCTCGGTGGACACTGTGCAGTAAGGAAAAGTTCTCCCTGTGCTGAACTAATTTAGCACCACGCCATTAAGACGTAATGGGGGAGTGGATGATACGTAGATACACGTTTTCTTTACCTCGGCACTACTTAGAGGTCAGTGGACACAACAGAGTAGAGAAAGAATTCTTGTCCCTGCCAGGAATCGAACCCTGGTCGTCCAGCCCTTTGTCCAGCGCCATACTGACTGTGCTATCCCGACTCCATATATATAGTAGGTATATATACTGGTATATTATATACAGAGTGAGGGAATGACAACTTCAGTTTGCCTCAGGCTCAAAAAATGTTTGTCGTGAATATCGAATAAATATCAAATGAAGAAAGCAGTCTTCTGGGATTTGGCAGACTGCTTTTACCGGTTCTCACGGTCTCTTCGCTTGCAGATTTCTTATATTTTTTCTTCTACCCTGAAGATGGAGGCGATACGTTCCTCCGAAACGTCGGTTAACACCACATATACACGGTGCCAAATCCCAGAAGACTGCTTTCTTCATAGTCACCGCCGTGAAAGCCTCAAATCTTAAATATTAAATGATTAGTTAGAATGTTTCAAATGGGCTATATTCGGCTGAAAGTAAATTACAGGAATCATATAAAGATGTAGCAGTGTAGATATTACTTTGTGGAGAAGTCTAAAAGTAAAGTTGTCAATATCAGGCCAACTCATTTGATACAAATCAAAGGAAGTCATGGAAATCCTTCTTTGTATGACATATTTAGGCACTTTTATTTACAGATATTCCTCTTTATTTGCGACTTCAAAGCACGTGATTTCATTTAAATGCGATCAAATAATTCTGGACGATTTCAGAGTTAAACTGACTTTATGACTGACGAATCAAAGGGGGTGGACGATTGCAAGGGGTGAAGGGGAAATTTGGTAGAGGCGCCAAACCTCTTCTGCACATCTGCTGCTGCATGAGAAATCAGAGGCTGGGAAACAAATAAAGATGACAGATTTTAAAGGAAATAACAACCATCAGAGCCACCAAATACCTGTACTCAAAATTTAGTACTTCGATGGCCATAACTACAAAGTTCAATATTGCTGTTTTTTTCTAACCAATTCAGCCTCCTTCTCCCCACAGCAATCACGTGCTTCATTGTCATCTTCAAAAATATCCTCATACAACTCAAGCCATCTGCCATGAGACTGGTGAGTGTTAATATGTATTATTAATATAAATTGTTTCTGTAATCTAAAAAAGGTTCAATAGCGTTTCAAATAAATCTTGATAACATGTATCTTAATGTTCGGGAAAGAGAGGAAGAGAGAAAGATTATATGTCAGGGCAACTGGGCTAGTGATTTTGCCTCGGTGGTGCAGGTTCTCTGCCCATATTTCAAAGACATTATACCATTTCAAATCTGCGCAATTTCTAGCAATATTCTTATAAAATAATAATTATAAACATAACAAATCATACTGAAATGACATAATTATTATAACATTAAAAATTATGTACTGTTCTACACAAAATAAACATTTTAAGTAGCAGCAATAATTTTTTGTAGCAGATCTCTGACAATCCCACTGATTTTTGGGAGGAAGTTATGTTCAAATTACGGAACATCACTGTCTGCGACTTCTTTCTGAACATAACTCTCCTACAAATTGAGGAACATCTGCATGTATAATTAACTCAAAATGTTTTTTAGATAGAAAATGATAATCAAAATAAATTTAAAGCTTGAAATACTGATACTTATTCAGCTCGCCAAGAAATTACCCACTTTTTTTGTTCAAAGATATATTACAGTATTGACAAAATTCTGTCATTTGACCTTATCCTGAATCAGCTCACACCTTCACATCCCATTTCTCTAAGATCAGTTACAATTTATTCTCTTATTTTTAAACTGGTCTAATTCCTTGAGGGTTCCCAAACAAAATGTTATACACATTTTTCATTTTACCCATGTTTACTACATGTTCCACTTACCTCATCCTCCATGATTTAATCACCCAAATAATATCGGGTGAAGAGTGGAAACAAGTTCCTCATTATGTATTTTATTCCACTTTCCTGTTGGCAATTATGCTATAGTTGTTCAGGGGCAATGAACTCAACCTGCAGGCAAAATAAAATTTACATGATGAAGCGTCAGTTTGTTGTCAAGTTCTTCAATGAAAATTCTTTTTCTTCCTTCTTATTAATGAAAATAATTCAACCCATGGTGTTAATTTATTAAGGAGGAATATTCATTGAGAAAGTTTCAAGTTTACTGTATCACATGGTACAGATTGTTTGGTAATACATTTGCATGAAATACATGCACAATTCTGTCTGCAAGTGCTGAGCCATAGTTATTGTGCAACTGAATATCATGGTTCACATCTTGCTGAACACCCTCTAATAAATCTGCAATTAACCCTCTTAAATGTGTTAACAACTAAATGTCAATCACATCTCAGCTGCGATGTTTCATTCTTTTTAAAATGTCTTAACATCATTTTGCTACACCTAACTACCCCATTAAACAAATATTCAACAAAAATCTGCAAGGATATCTAAAGAATGCTGTCTCTAATTCTGAATCTTTCACCATGAGCATAACTACAGAACATTTCAATTTACTGGGGTTGATGAAGATGTCCATCCATTGCTCCTCTACCAATTCAAAAACAAGGATCCTCGCAACAGAGCAGATATCTAGCTTTGACCTTGAGTATGCCGCTTGCATATCTTGTGTGATATAAGGTTGATGGGTTTAGGTTCCATGATCTTGTGCACTGTTTTAAAATATGTAAAGAAGTAGCAGTTTGTCCCATGTACTCCACCAGACAAAATTTCAAGAGGAAACAAGAACACAATAGATGAGCAATGTTAAGAAATTTCAAAGACTCTTTACACTTCTTAGTGCATATGCATTGTAAAGACAAGCCACTCTGTTACAAGTAAAGAAGATGTGGAGGTAAAGCCAAGTAAGTGCATTGTTAATCTTGGCACTAAACAGAAATATGCGGTCAGGTTCATGCTCTAGCACCGGAAAAGAGCTGATGGTATCCATTGGACGTAATGTTGGGCCAATGAAAATTTCTAATTATAAAATTTACAGACAATTTAAATGATTCATCACATTACAATTACAGTGAAACATCAATAATTCAGACTTCAGTAATTGGGAATTCGCGATAACTGGGGCAACTGTTTTTCTTGCACATTATGACCTTATTTATCACATTGCCCGCATCAGCAATTGCAAACTGCCACGTGTAGCACTAGAATAGACGATGGTAAATACATGTAGGTCTCACATCAAACATCAAGACCAATATGTTTTCAGAACTGATGTCAAAACTTACATTTTATGACAAGTAAATTTATTTTATAGGCGTCAAAGGGGTAGTATGTGGCCTCAAGAGATGGCAGATGAGAAATTCCATTCATTCCTACTGAGTCCGATGCATGAATGTCCTCGTTATGACTTGGGACAAGACAGCTAGGGGAGATAACCCCAAACAGAAAGTATCGGCCCTCCAGGTTTGCTAGGTGTTTGTTGCGTGGTTAAGGACCCTGCACCATAAAAAAATCACTTGTTAAGAAAGCTCAAGAAAAAGCCAGCCAGACTACTCTAAGATGACACTACAAATTGAAAAGGACTAAAGAATTATGGCTGTTTCCTTCGAATAGTACTATCATTATTTAGACCTGGTTCCCTTAGGATGCTTACAGATGTCCTCTCTGACTACAGAGCAGATATTACTACTACAGAAGAATTAAGATGGGTGGTAAGTGGAGTGTTGGCGAAGCGTGATTATGATTTATACTACAGCTGCCATGACAGAAACGTATATATTGGGGTGGGATTTGTCGTGAACAAAAAGGATAGCTACATGGTAATAGGATTTGAAACTCTAGGTATGAGAATGTGTTATTTATGTTAGAAAAGTAGATTCTTTAGTATCAGCATAATTAATGCGCATGCACCAACTGAGATTAAAGAAGCAGAAGAGAAGGAGGAATTTTATGAGAAGTTGGAAAGAGCATATGATAAGCTCCCAGCCAATGGTATTAGGATTATAGTGCATGATATGAACGCAAAAACTGGCAAAGAAAATATCTTAAGAAATCATGCTGAAATGTAGTGCAACAAAACACAAGTGAGAATGGGGGCAGATTTGTCAACTTTGCAGCTTCCAAGTAAGTTTATCAGAAGTATTAAATTCAATCACAAAATAATTAATAAAACCACTTGGAAGTAAAATGGATCATTTACTTATATATAAAAGACATTTACCAAATTTGATGGATGTTAAGCCATACAGAGGGGCTAATATTGAATCAGATCATTAACTAGTAGGAATAAAGCTAAGAGCCAGAATATTCAATGCTAAAACAAGTACATTAAAAGGAAGAATACAATTAACGAGGCACAACTGAAAATAAAGGATAAAGCTAGAGAATTTGCAGAAAAGATAAAATTAAGTATAGATGAATATGAGGGTAAAACAACACTAAAACAAATATCTGAGGAAATGCTGGATTTAATCAGAAAAGAATGGTATGATGGTTTATGTGCAGAAGCCACAATAGTAAAAAAAATGCCACTTATCAACAAATGTTGCAAAATATTGTACAAGAACATCAGCTGAAGTATATAAAGCATGAAGAAGGTAAGAGAAATATTTTATCTGGAAGAAAAAGAGGGAGTTTCTGAAACAAAGATGTGAAGATGGTGGAGAACTTCATACAGCAAAAGAAATAAGACAATTCTCTCAGAACACTAATAGTATATGAGAGGAGTATGAACCTAATAGTCTATTGTGCAAGGGTAAATGAGGAAATATCATAGTGGAAACTGTAGACATATTGGAAAAATTGGCACAACATTTTGAAGAAGTGCTGAACCCTAATAAGGTATATCTTGAATATCATATACGTCCTTCTGAAGCGTTTGAAGAGAATGTGGATGTAGATATAAATAAGATGGACCCTGAATTAGCTATTAAAGAACTAAAAATTATTCGGCACCTGGGACCAATGGGCTACCACCATAATTATTTAAACAGGGTTGCGATATATTAAATAAATATTTATATAAGTTAATATCTTAAATTTGGACTAAAGAAATGCCAGAAGATTTGAAAGTAGGATTAATATGCTTGATCTGTTGAAGTAACTCTGTTGCCATTTTTGGTATGTGAAGCTACTTGTGGCTCTTCGTGTTCTCTAATCAAACTCAGCACAGATAGCATGAAGGAAAATTAAGTTTATTGTAAAATACTTTCAACAGAAAGTCCCTGGTGCAAGTAATGAGAAATATGTGATATTTATTTCTTTTTTTGCAAAGTATGAACATTTTTCAGTTTCATACTTGTGTGCATGTTTCCATGAACATATGGAATATAACTTACTGAGAAGTCCTGCAAACAAGATATTTAGTTTCAAGGGAATGTTTTCGATATTAGTTACATCTAGAATAGTTACAGGACTGAAGACAGATTCCTGACTGCTTATATTCTGCTGTCCCTTGTGGTCAGCATTCAAAGGTTATCCTATATCATCTTAATTTTGTTCTCATTGTGCACAGAGACATATTTCAAAGCTGCAAAACGTTACTATCATGAAAATAACACTAATAAATTTTACAATAATACCTCACTTATTATTCTCAATTGGTCTGTTGTGCGTATTCATGACAATAATGAATTGAGATTTCTTGACCAGATGAGTGACTATCAACTTCTTAATAAGGACTCTCCTCCACAGAATTAGAGTGTGTATTCTGTTACTAGCTGGTCACGGTAGTCGAGCGGTCTGAGGCATGTACTGTCTTTGCTCGATTGGAAACCGGGATCGTGGGTTCGAATCCCACTCAGGGCATGGTTAGTTTTGGTGTGCGTTTTTCTGTGTTTGTGTACAGGTAGAGGTGTTGCGACGAGCTGATCAGTTGCCCACGGAGTCCTATCGAATGTGTAAGATCTAGAAAAACCGAAGTGAAAGGAGAAGTTCACTGGNGCGCAGGGGGGGGGGGGGGGGGGGAATTCTGTTACTAACAACCCATTTTTTTTTTAATCTATCAATCCTGCTTTCCTGCATTCTGTATACTGTTCACAGGATATGGCCTAAAACACTGAACATCTGCAAGTAGTAACCATAGTTATTGTTTGTTCCCTAGGCCTTCAGTATCGTATCTATTTAAAACAAAATTACTGCATGCAGTTGTGGGTATCTTTACATACCTGTACATACGGTCTAGCATGTTTCCTCAAACAAAGCAAAACTAGATGTATTACTATGTAAACGAGGCATGTCAAACTCAACTTGTACAGAGGGCCACCTCAGCCCTACAAATAATAGTCCAGGGCCGCACTTCAAAATAGAAATATACATTAGATTTTGATACAAGGAAACTTAATTCTATTTATTATTTAGGAATAATTTCAATATAATTACCTAAAGTCACATATCTTACAGTTTTAAAAAGCAAGAGAATGCCATTTTTGACAAGTATCAAACAAACATATACAAGAAAACTCGTAGTTGACAATTTAATGTTTAATTATAACCTTTATACGTTCATCACAATGTAACATCAGCACCTGTCGCTGTGTGAAAATGAACTGAATGACATTGTACAGGAGACTACCAGACTAGTAGGAAGGCGCATCTTGTCTCAATGGTCATAAAAGTGAAAGTTTGCTAGCAGCCCATTTGACAATGGCTGGGGGTTGCAAGTTAGTTTTGAAGGTAGAAATCCCTTGCAATTGTCTGTCATTGCCACCCTCTTGCATTCTTACTACGCCTCCAAAAGGGATTCTCGGAAATACTTGGGGTGGTGAGGCTGTGCGGATTTTAGGCATTAACCTTCTGAAATACAATAGTTTGTCCTTCATGAACTTTACAAACCGTTAGTTGGACAAACCCTTCTGCAATTCTCAGAATCACTTTTCCTGCAGCCTGCTAATTTATGTCTGCGAGAGACTTCTTGTCTTCTGGTCTGTTGGAAAATTTTCTTTACAAAACATATTTCTACTAAAATTTTAATATTAATTTTAATATCAATTAGCTCTAAAAGTTGAGGGGCCGCATGTTTGACACGGCTGATGTAAACAGTAAACTCAATGAACTGAAAAGCTCCAATTTTAGTTCTGTACTTCTATTTCTGGCCCATACATACGCATACTATGAATATGCATAACATAATCATTGAAAATGTTCGCTTTGTATATCTCTTTCAATATTTCACACTATTACATATTGCATAATACACAAATTCTACTTGCAAATGATTACAGTGCAATGCATAACAAGGTCTATTCCAAAGGGTTCTGACAATGGTGGATAATACACAGAATTATTTGGGTTTTGGACGTTTTCCACCCTCTGGAATTTTAGGTAGTAGAGGGCAGAACGTTTCGGAAACTGGATCTGTGTCCGTTTTCATGTGAGAAAGGAAGACACCTACTCTATTGAGCCCCTCAGAAAGAGCTATTCTCAATCACTGCAAACTCCTGTCAGATTTACCCAGCTATTTCAACACACAGGACTAGGCTAGTTCGGTGGGCAATAACAAGATACCATAAAATAAAAATTGTGATAGAGCATGCAAATGCATGGAACTAGGATTGAAAAGGAGGTAGAAATTTGTGCTAGAAACCTGCCTGACAAAAACCAAGTGCATGAGCACCAATGCGAAGAAATGGGGGAAAAATTGTGAAGACATGTAATATCTACCACTAGTACCATCTGTGGAGTAACCTGAACACTTGAAACCGGAACCTTGTGGACACGCATGAAGAGTCTCTCACGTCATACAGATCTTCTCTGAGTTAGAAACCTCATTGCTGATGAGGGGTATCCAGATAGGAGAAATGTCCAAACTGGGTTCGCTGATTGGACTGGTTAAGCATGCCATATGGGCCGATTCCTTATATTTCCTATTTCTGCTCTTACTTTCAATTTCCAAAATCCTGGCATCATCCCAGCCTACACTGTGACCCTCTTTCTCTTCGTACTCCGTTTTCCTACATTGTTTTTGTTATGAAGTAGAGGCATGCACATGCAGTATTTTATACATGTGATATTCGCGTATTATTATTCCGCGAAAATATATCGAATCTTAAAATAACTTCGCGAGAAAAGTGCGAACGATATCAGAAATGAGAACCATGCGAGATGCGTTTTTTTTTGTGTGCGAAGAAAGCTCAATTCGAAAAAGCTGTGGCACTTCAAAACTTGGATTTTCCATCCATGATATGTATACAGTTGCCGTCTTGTCGTGCACTCAGTTTCACCTGTTACTTCACGACATGTTTCGGCAACATAGTGCCATCATCAGGTGCCCCAATTACGCTAATCTATTTCATTGCTTGCCTTTATAAAATTATTTAAAAAGTATTTAAAAAGTGCGTATTTGTCAACTATAATAAATTTACACACACTAAAACTTGTTAAGATTATTCATCTTATGTGTCATAATTAAAACTTGCGTGTGGTTCTTCCACTATGGGGGTCGTTTTTCTTATATTCTGTGTAAACCGTGTCTTGTGATGTGTATTCCCTTCTTAGTTGCGAGTGTTGTTAATTATGACACATAAGATGAATAATCTTAACAAGTTTTAGTGTGTGTAAATTTATTATACTTAACAAATACGCACTTTTTAAATAATTTTATAAAGGCAAGCAATGAAATAGATTAGCGTAATTGGGGCACCTGATGATGGCACTATGTTGCCGAAACATGTCGTGAAGTAACAGGTGAAATTGAGTGCACTACAAGACGGCAACTGTATACATATCATGGATGAAAATCAGTGCACCAGGACGCTAAAATACAACATTGGATTTGCCATTTCACAAAAACCTTTTCTTTAAGAATCCGATAAATTTGCTTACTGGATTGCCAAACAAAAGAAGCCCCACACTACTAGAGAGGTTTTAGTAGAGCCAGGTGCACTGGAAATTGTGGAGTTGGTTTGTGGGCTGGAACAGAAGAAACAACTGGAAGCAGTTCGCTTGTCGAATGATGTGATATGTTCTAGAAAAGTTGACATTTCTTTTAACGTTTTACAGAATATCACAGAGGAATTGGCGGCCTTGCTATTCTCCTCCAGCATACAACTGGATGAAACTACAGAAATCTCTGAATGTAGTCAGCTCCCGGTTTTCGTTCGCTATGTGCATGCCGACGCCGTCAAACAAGAATTATTACCTTTTGACATTTTTGGAAACTACAAACGCCGTCAAGGTCTTGAAAAAGGTAACAGTTTTTTTTTGCCAAATAAAACTATGGATGGAAAGAAAAATTTCGTACTCTTTGCACAGATGGAGCTCGTGCGATGCTACTTTAGCGGAAAAGGAAGTTCCTCGCATCGTCGTCGCTAATTGCATTTTACACAGACATGCATTGGCGACAAAGCTCTTTCAGCAACCCTTACAGACAAGGACGGCACCATGATGGAATAAAAAGCTGAGTGGTTTGAGAGCCAAAACGAGGACGCTATTTAATACAGCGAAAAGAACAGGTAAGTGGGACGCCTAAAACGAAACCCTCACCTATAACAATAAAGAAATAAGTAAAACCAAACGATACTCATGGACGAGGTACTGCCAGGAGATCAGGGATGTACCGGGCAGTGTCAGACTCATGAAGATTATGGCGAAATAGACGACCAACAGGGTTAGCACTATCAGGCCACTTGATGGTCATACATTCAAACGGGAAACGGGACACTGCAAGAGCTATTCAGGCTTCGCTTTCCTGATTCAAAGATGATTGGTGATTCATATGATGGACAGGGTCAGCAGAACCCGGACGTATTCGGTCGTATGGGCTAAATATTCCATCCCTTGCTGCAGAAGTACTGGCACAATTCCGTATGTACCCGGTGATTTAAATGGTTTGAAGGTGCCTAGTGCCCATCTAATTTTTGATTGATTGATCACGTATTTGGCCAGGTTCCAGTCTCCCTTCTTCGTTATACGATGTTCTAGTTCTTTGTAGAACCTGTCCTTCATGTAACCAACTTTATCCTCTGTTGGAGCACGAACATCAGAATGATGGTATTACACCAGCGACCTCTTAGTATTATACGTGGGGGGACCCAAAAATAACCGGAAACGCCCTGCTGCGAGCGCATGCTTTGTAGTTACGAGTTGTGCTGCTAGGTGGTGTTAGCTGGGGGTCTCCCGCGACTGTTAGTGAGCTGGCGTCAGTCTGAGTTAAGTGGTTTGTCTGTGGTGCTCTGTTGTGTGCGTTCCTGTTTCAACCCTTTGGCGATTAGTGAGATGGCCGACCAGAAGGAACAAAGAGTGTGCGTGAAATTGATGAAGATCGTCGAAAGACCATTGACCAACTTTCTGAGGAAACGAACATCTCATGGAGCACGGTCCAGCGAATTTTAACCGAAGGTTTGCACATGAGACGGGTGTCTGCAAAATTTGTTCCTCGCTTGCTCGGAGATGACCAAAGAGAAAACCGCGTGAATGTTTGCCGCGACTTGAAGAGTGAAGTGCAGTTTTCCCTAACAGAAAGCAAAATTTCACGCACACTCTTTGTTCCTTCTGGTCGGCCATCTCACTAATCGCCAAAGGGTTGAAACAGGAACGCACACAACAGAGCACCACAGACAAACCACTTAACTCAGACTGACGCCAGCTCACTAACAGTCGCGGGAGACCCCCAGCTAACACCACCTAGCTGCACAACTCGTAACTACATAGCATGCGCGCGCAACAGGTCGTTTCCGGTTATTTTTGGGTCCCCCTTCGTATATGACATCCCATCACTAATGAACTATACCCTCTTACAATTTATTTATTAAAACCGTCACAACACATTTTTAACAACTACAGCGGCTTGTACCAACTCGTTAGAATATTTATTACAGTTAGTATGTTAAAAAATATATTCTTTTTTTATGATTTTTTTTAAACCAAATTGGTTCGTGTCCTTTTTATGTATCCTCTTTGAAGGAAGCCAAGCGCGCCTCGAACATCAACAAGACGACACTAAAGAAACCTATTCTCCAAACAGAACCAGAAAGCGGTAGATGCTCCTTCAAAGGG
Source organism: Cryptotermes secundus (assembly GCF_002891405.2). NCBI lineage: Eukaryota > Metazoa > Arthropoda > Insecta > Blattodea > Kalotermitidae > Cryptotermes > Cryptotermes secundus. Next base: position 858,289 of record NW_019729899.1, on the reverse strand, counting down.
AAGAAATAAAAAGGACAGGAACCAATTTTGTTTAAAAAAAATTAACAAAATAAAATCCTTTTTAAACATACTGTTATAAATATTCTAACGAGTTTGTACAAGCCGCTGTAGTTGTTAAAAGCATTATATTTGTACTCTTTTTATTGTGATGACGTATGTATATATTAATATTCAAAAACATATTGTAATAGTGGTTTCTAGTTGAATTGATAACCTTCTGAAGACGGTCTGTAGGACCGAAACACGTAAAGGATAAAAGATTAAAAAAGAAAAAACTTCATCAGTCACACTGAACGGAATTAATTAAACTTTTGTAATATTCGCAGCTACCCTCCACAATTGGAGGGCGTCTCCTCCATCAGCAACCTGAGGACACGCAATGCCATGATGACAAGAGACACACCTAACATCGATACAGAATATTCGTACGAGTATACATTAATAGTTTAATGTTACAGTATGCACACAATGCTTTTACAACAGCCACACATTCCCTGTGCCACCTAGTGAGAAAAGTTTTAACCCAGCATGTTTGAATTTCCCACTAGCTCATAAATACCGGAAGCATGTTGAAAACAGGAAATAGTAACGTTTTGCGATGACGTAATGGTGTACATCATCAGCTGACGATGAAGTGACCGTGTTCGCTCGTTGGCCCAAGAATACCACTCTAACCAATCAAATCTAGTGATTTGTTGGGATGATTACAATGACACAAATCAACGTGAACGAACGTAACGCTACAGGCAGAGCTGCACGCAACTGCTCTCTGGTAGCAACGTCTGACATACGGGACTTCGCTACGTTTCAAAACATCGAAAGCAAAAATATTTCGATTACATATCAAAAAAAAAGAATATGCATACTTTTTGTAAATTCTAATTGAACAACATGATGTCTGAACTACAGTGCAAGAGCTGCATAAAACGCAATGCTACGAAACACCGAAGCTAAATAATGAGGCTACATCGTGCGAAGGCACTTACACCGGACTTGGTGCTAGGCCGTTACAGCCTTCCGGCACAGAGCTTACAATAATGGGCGGATCTTCAACACAGTTCGTGATGCCATCTATGCTCAGTATAGAGACCCACGTTTACTTTTATAACTATCCTTGCATTTGCCTGAAGGGGCCGCGGAAAACCACAAATAACTCAAAATATCCAGTCTCAGGGTTTAGATCTGTATCTGGGACTATCCAAATATGAAGCAGGAGGGCTACCACTGAGTTGCAACATCAGATAACAACAGAGGGAAATGATTGCTCAATAAAACTACAGAGAATCAGGAAAAACAGAAAAGAATGAAGTACTTCGAAAACAACGGTAAAACTTGGTTCCAGAGATTCAAGTTTCGAAGGAGATCTATCGTCTCGATATATAGAAAAAAGTGGCCATTGCTGTCTAAAAGAGTGATTTGTTCGATTTCATATCGTTAATACAGAAATGTGTGAATATGGCAAAGCCAAAGAAACTATAAACCACACCCTGTGGCAACGTAAATTATTTGAGGAATTTAGAGTTCATATGATAGATAACTTAATGAAATGCAAAATATCTCCACCGTATCGCGTCGAAGCCATCCCAGTAGCGCGATATATCAATAGTATCAATATAATAATTAGATCGATACAACGATAAGCCTAACCATGGATCAAAATATGCTAGGACTTTTTATGTTAAAACAGAACTAGTATATAGTTACTTTAAGGATAGCTAAAAGTTAAAGTTTTATTTTTATATAAGAATAATTAAAGCGTACTTTAAAACTGTATTTGCCAGCAAGACGGGCTTTGCAGCCTAACGCCACTTGTATCTTATTCTTTCAAATAATTAAATTCAATTCAATTCAATTCATGTTTATTTACGTGCAATAACTCAACAGCACAGTGGCCAATTACAAAGTTAGCACGAGTATATACAGAAAATAATTAAAACAAAATACAAGTATGACAAATAAATCTGTGAACATAAATCTAAAGAAGACTGAACTATATACATACATTTATGAAATATTACTAATGTTGCTAATACTGTTAGTAACTAAATACTAAGATAAGACACCTGTGAGTGATAGCATAAAATTAATAAGATTAATAACAAGTCAATAAATTAAAACCAATTACATAAGAAAAATTAAAGTTAGCCGAGGTACACACATTTGTAGTGAATTAAAACACTAATCAAGTAACACCGTAAAAGGTTCGGTACNAATAATAATATTTTAATAATAATAATAATAACAACAACAATAATAATAATAATAACAACAACAATAGCAATAATAAATATCAATTTGATTTGTTTCATTCTGGTCCATCACACTAATATTATGAAAAAGTTAAATAGTTCCGTTCAGTGTGACTGGTTATGAGTTTCTTATTTCAATTATTCATATCAAACTCCAGCCGTCTTCACCCTAGACTGTTTACTGATGTAATCCTTTTCATGTTTGCTACAATGGAAATAGTTGCTGCAATGCTGATAAATTCTCACTCCAGACATTCTGAAACTGGACACGCAATCTTAAATTAATTGCCAGCAGTTGTGACATGATGAATAAACGTTACCATATTTATAATTATTTAGGGCATGGACATGTTATTGTGATCAAAATATTAGAAAGATTTAGAAGAGCAGAATTATATGTAAAATATTCAAAATCTGATCACTTTTAAACTTATATTTATATAAATTTAAAATTCAATCTTGCATCCATGATGAGATAGGTGAACGGATTCCAGTGAATTGGCATGTAAAGAAAATTTATATCACAGTAAAATGATGGAAGAAAATACAAATCTTTTTTAAATAATGAAAGAATTTCAAATTCAAGACGTGCAGCCCTTGTGCCTAATTTTGAAATAATGAAATTCCTAAGTCAGTGTGGTCTCTCAGCAGGTCCTGTGAATTCTTATAGGTACAGGAGCTAAAGGTATGCAAACTGCAGAATATACAAAATTCATTGTCATAAACTTTAATCACAGCACACATCATGTAATATTGAAAATATTTTACAGAATATTAAATATTGAAAGTATTCTACAGAATGCTCAGCTCCATGAGTAAGTAAGTAAATAATTCTATAGAATTTTTAATATTTTCGCTAACTGAGTAGGGATATGTGAAACTTCAGTTTCAGTACTATGAACTCTGTGGTGAATTGTGAACACACACAGCTATGTCTGTGATAGATGCTAAGCCTATATGCCAGAAAAATTTTAATATAACTGTTCATAAATTGTGACCAAATCTTATAATTAATTTTATTACTGCACACTCTACGTATTAGATGACATTACCTCGGTGCCCTCTTTCTTATTCAAGTTTACTTTGATTTGAAATTCTGCCCTTCCATTTTGGAAGTTGCTTGTCTCTGAGTTCCTGCTTGGTATATCAGAGACTTTGCGTTGTTCAATGTCTGCTCCTCATGTAAAAATTGTCCCTCTTAGATGTGTAACAGCTGCTAATGCTGTTTGCAGGGACACTCACATATTCGAAGCCAGGAACGTTCTCCTCATTCGATTTTTAAATATTGTATAATTGTTACTATTATTATTTGCATGAACATAAACAACAATCACACTGAATTATTATTACTATTCTTTCTGGATATCTATACTTTTAATTTCTCAGTTGTCAATAGCAACTTAGATTTATGATAATGATATTATTATTTTGTTTGTTTAATTATGTGTATTAATTTATTTTCCTCCAATATTTACCTTTAATTATTCCTTGACTTTACGTTGTGTTTGTCCAGTATGTAACTACTTCTATCTACACTGTGCAGAGTCTGTAATTGGCCTTGCGGCTGTTGGCTCAGCAGATAAACAATAAAGAATTTAATTGAATTATTGCCATGGCTGCTGTTAATATTGGTGTTATCTCTACTGTTACTGTTATCATCACACCTCTATAATTACTTTAACATGGCCATGATCATGGTTAATACATCAGACACTTTAGATGAATGTCAGACAAGTCATGTCAGTTTCATTCCAAATCTATCCTCCTCATTTCTCTTTCAGATTTCTCCCACCTCATTATTTCATGATTATCACAAGCAGTTTAATGCAACATAAGATCAGCAGCTGTGGTAATACCATTAAACAATCAACATGAGACCAACACAGTCATACTTCATCTTGCCAGTTACTTATAAACTATTAGTCAGTATTACACATGTAACATAACATGCATAGCCATAACATTACTGATTCTCTAAAGGTTTGTTACACTGGTTTATCCATTGTAGTCTACCAACATTATGCTGGACACGGCTAGTATAAGTAGCATTATGGAAGTTGGTCTAGCACCATCCTGTGGTGACTGAACGTCATTACACTGGAAGATTTCTTATCAATTTTATTTTAAGATTAATGGTGACAATTGTGATCAAGCTTGGAACCTTTTGAATACTAAGGCTATTATGTTACCTCTAGACCACCAGGGTGGCCCAGGAATGATTGGTGTATGGATGTCAATCAACTAAGTTCCAAATGGCTCCATCTGCTACACATATACTCCAGTGTAGGGTGTAATTTTACTAGGTGAGATTTGAGGTTCTCACAGCTGTGACTATGAAGAGTATAATAGTGTGGGACATTATGCTCTATAGTCTGGAAGAAATTTACACACATTTTGAACGAACATATTTCCTCCATCTTCAGCATCAAAGAATAAGCAAACAGCAAGCACTTGCTTGTTTGGCATACTCTTTGACCCTGAAGATGGAAGCAATACATTCCTTCAAAAATTCTACTGGGCCACATGGCATAACACCATAGAGGACAGTAGTACTCTTATCACAAGTAGAGTTGCAATAGCAAAAACAACCATCCATAGGACAACCATGTGATACAGTAGTTAGCATACTAGCCCAGTATTGAAAATGTAGCAAATCTGAACCCAACTGACACCACTAATACTAATACTAACAACAGCAACAACAATTACACATGCGTAATTTTTCCTTATGTGTAATCACTTTGTAATTGGCCTTTGGGCTGCTAAGTTAGCAAGAAAATAAATATGAACAGAATTAGATTGAATAATGACAACCTGCTTATGGAAAAAGAGTCTGCTGTATATATATTATCAAATATACCTCAGATGATGGATAATACCCAATATAATACTACAATAATATAACAATGACGTCAGGTGTCAAATCAGTATGCTACAGTGAAGAGGAAATACAAGCTCTTGTAGTGACTAATGCAGTGAATATGTAGAAGGTAATCTAAAATTATGAGAGAGAATGAATAATTTGATGCAACACTGGAGTTATGTAGGTGGACCAAATCTGTTTCATATTTTCAGACTATCCTTCATTTCATAAAGTTCAGTGACAAAAGTCTTGAGATCAGTTTAATGTAAAATCCAAAGGAAACCAGCAATTTAGAGGACTCACACTCTTGTCAGTTTCACTATTTACAAAATATCAAAGTAGGAACTACGGGTTAATTGTGAATGGTGGTAAAGAGGGGTATGAAAGAAGACTATTCCAATGCAGGAATAATATTAAAGAGAAAAATATCAAAATCTTTATTCAGGAAAGTAGTTCCAGGTTAAACTGGATATTTTCTGAGCACAGTGGAGGTCATATCCACTGAACCAGATATTTAATAATCTCAGAATGAATTACCGCAGTTTTTTAAGCAGTTACATATCTTGCTGTCAACAGTGAAGTCCATTTTCTAGCAATGCAGATAATTCCAGAGCTTCAATTATTTCCTTTCCTGACATGGTAATCACTTATGTGAATCTTGTTTCTGAATTACCCATTTTGGAAAACGGTCTATGCTTATGAAAACCTAAAGCAGAATTATTCAAACCATAAAAAAACATTCTCAAACTATGTCGGGGGCAAAACTGTTCTAAGGATAAAACTCTGTACAGTTTACAGTAGTGTAAATAAATTCTACATTATGAAAGTTATACAAAGAGAGAAAACTATAAAAAACATGAGTGATATTATCCAAGACACATGATGGAATTCTTGCGCTTAAAATTAGAGAGCTGAGGCTAGAAGAATGGAAATTTCTTTTGTTGCAAAGTACATTAAGGTAAAGCTGCTTCTGTGCTGAATTAATTAAGCATTGTACCATGAAGACGTACTGGGGAGTGAATGTATAACTCCACGCACTCCTTTACGCCCTGAACGCCTATATGCGATTCCATAAAAAAGAAATGTCTTAGAGAGACTGATGGCATACCGACTCTAAATTTATAATTGGAACGCCACTCCACTCCTTACTGGTTCACTTTCAGCACTGTCACCTTATTAAACTCACTTAAAATAACATTAATTGGATATATAGATATAAACACGCGATATTACGCTTCGACATATGTTATATAATTCCACTGGCTCTTATTAGTGTTTCGTGTAATGGTGGTTTATGGATTTCCTTTTTTTTTTTTTGGGCCCAGTTTCTCAAGGAGACGCACGTTACTTTAACTGGCCGAAGCAACATTGGCATCCACAAACCGTATTTTCTGAATATAGGATTGCAGCGGGCCAGCTATAATCAATCAACACGCGAACAGACTAACATTTCAGGCTATGGGTCTAATTCTATATTTGTTCCTCACGCAGTATACGACATTGCATCATCAGGCCTACGCCACTGAGATATCTCATTCTACTGTCAATCATCGGAAAAATAATTTTTATTGTATTCATCCCAAACTTCTACGAACATCGTATAATAACGCGATCATTATATTCGGCGACACATTTGTTCCCCGGGGAAATGGAATGGGCGGACTTCTCTTTTTAAAAACTGGACGGAGGCTACAACTTTCAAACCCAGCAGTTAAACACCTGTTTGTAACATTTAAAGCAAAGCGTTTTGCCGAACAGTAAATTTAAGTGTTTCGTACGATTCCCATACTGAACAGCAGTGAAGCCTATGAATAGCATTAGCCCGTTTATCTTTGTAATGGAGAAGCGGCGTGCTTTCTGTGACGTAGGAACTGAATACTTTAAATATTATTTTGATTAACTTCAGGTTTTAAAGGGTTAACAACTTTAGTCATAACCCTCTAAGAACAGGAGTAAGACGCCAATGCACACAAATCAAAGAAACTGATATGAATCTGATTCAAGTACCCTTTTGTTGTGGCAGCCGCAAGATGGTAGACCACACTGTTACCCGGTATTGTTGATTGATCAAAATGTTATTCATAGGCCAGATAAGACAGATGTGGTGTAAACTGAGTAATGCAGATGGAGTTCTTATTATTTCATGACTTAATGACTATTTCCAAATATATACTCACCAAAAAATGAGATAATGACACCAAAATATACTTTCACCCCTGATCTTAACCCGCGGATCAACCAGAGCAACAAAACAAAATGGTGGGTAGTACCCTCACATGAAACATGTCACGCAGGCGTAACTTTGCCATACCGGCTATTGCCAATCCCAAGGAATGGGATGTACGCAGCGGACAAGATGTTGCAATGCCGTGTGACTGGCTGGTCCCTGGCATAATTATCGTAAAATAACAACTCTGTGAGCATAACGTGGTACTTCTACGCAATAAAAGATTAAAAGATGAGAGTAAATTTACTAACGCTCTAAATGTCAAGTCATTATTACTTAATAAATAAGCAATACATTTGAAGAAGTGGTTTTGTTACCGGAACCGGAACTTACCAAGATGGCTGTCACAAGTTTATATTTATTTGTATTTATAGTTTAAAACTTTAAATACTAGCGTAAATACGTCTTAATTGTCAAATTATTCGTATGTAGTGAATTATGTGTACCACAGATGAGAAGTAGAATATGAGGTCTCATATTTCTTAAGAACTGTATAGAATTGGGTATATATTAGTGATCAGCCTATGAAGGGATGGGCTTGTATTGAACATACTTGCTTATACTTCAGAATAATATCTTATATTCATGACGACAGAAGGTGAAGTCATAGTTATGTAGCATTATTTAATTGTATTTAGTATTCATTTCATTTAAACTTGGTAACCGAATTCAAATTGATGTTGGTTGCATAATTTCAAGTCATTATTGTGGAGGTTATAAAGTCATAAATTTATATTGCAGGTAGGTTATTTTATGTTATTAGGATATTTGAAGCTTATATATAACGGTTATCTGTAGTAGGATGTAGGTGTTGATAATCCATGATGATAAACATTGAAATACGGAAAGAACCGAAAGCGGTTTTGGATTGAATATCATGAATTTGGAGACACTGGATTTTAAGGAAAGTAACAGATTGTGTTTTAGTGTAATAAATATGTAAATACATTGAGGGTGTTTTATAGATTGTCAGCTATTGACACCTTGTTTTATGTAGGATGCTAAAGTAAAACTGTCCATTGAAATGTATGTAATAATATTGCACAGCCTCTTGAACCTAATATGTCACTGTGAGGNGCATGTCGTACTAAGCAAGGTATAAAAACAGTTGCTTTATGAGGAATTAGTTCGTACCATTGAATATTTGACGCAATAGACAAGGTGTCGCAGAAACCGATGTTGCTATAACCAAGTTTTACTGTATTATGAATTATGAACATGTGACTAAACAGTTAATGTGTTAGAGGGTACTGCTTGTGATGAGAAACAGACTGAACTGTGTCTGGCAACGTGTTTATTGTTATTCATTTCATGGATTATGATACAAAAGAGCACATATAATAAATATTGAGTTAATAGAGTCTTTTCTTTTCCAGCTTCTGAAACAGTCTTCATGACCAGCTGTTTCAGGGAAATCTGTAATGCAAACATATACAGGTATGTATTATATGAAAAATANATATATATATATATATATATATATATAAAGCAGAATTTGAGAAAGACTGAATGAAATGTATGTTTTCACATACCCTTTATGTTACAGAAGTGGTTTCTCTGGTTGTTTGTAAAAATAACGCTACTTCTGCATGCATTTTAGTGCAATTTGAAGAAATTATCCAGTAATATCTTCATCTTCATAAAATCAAAATTTAAATCTAAGTTAATAGTCAAAAGTAAACATAAACAGTGTAACTGCATATTGTAACTGAACGCTTTATGTTAGATCAGTAGTTTTGGTCCAGTTCATGTTCATCTTGTTAAATATTCAGTAAATTGTAATATGTTTAGGTATAATCTGTGCCTTCTGGTCTTTAAAGAATCTATTCCTTGCAGAAGAAGATACAGCTTATGACAATTTTTTTTTTTTTTAATTTTTCTGACAGAATGTATTAAATTCAGATAACCTTTTCTGCTTGAATCTTCTGCTCTTGGCTTTGCTTGTGTTGCTTGGTTGCTAACTGTAGTACCCTGTTTGCTTACAGAAGTCACAAGTTCCTTAGGATGTTCAGATTGCAGATCTAGTTTCAACTCTGCATCCTTGCTGTTGCAACATTTTGCTCAACACGTCTTTCAGGAAGCCTCTGGCTGTCAGATAAAGCATGGCAGTATTCTGCCACCTGAGGATGAAGCACAATGTATGCAGAAACATGCCACAATGCCACATTTACAAAAAAAGAAAACAGAAACCATCCTAGAAAGAGTTTTGAAACGGAATTCCGCATTGCGCCACCTGACAGTAACTGGTCGTTGTGAACCAGGTCCCTCTGCCAGTAATGAGGATGTTAGATTATTTCCTACAGCAAACAGTTTGTCTTCCCAGTTACCAGTATCACAAACAGCAGGTCCAGACGAAGCCTGTCATGTGATGTCAGGCTGTTTGGAAGCGAGAGTTCTGAAAAATAGGAGCACAGCTGGATTGGATATGTTGTTGGAAATAGGGCAACGTGCAAAGGAGAAGAATAATCAGAGTTCACTGCCCATCTTCTCTTCTTCTTCATCTTCCTCTTCCAGCGATGTTCACCTTGTTAGATGCGACCTTCAAAAACGTCTGGAAAACTGCATATCTAAATTAGCAACAACACGGAAAAATGGGGTTATGTTGGAAAACAATAAGCATTTTAATAAAGATATTACCATTTTATCAGACACAAAGAAGAAAACCCAGTTGAATTGTATAAAAAATAAAGCAAATTCAGAACTAATTGGTAACACAGGAGCCATTAAAATACAGGAATGTGCGAAGAAGAATGAAGAACTAGAGGACTTCAACCCTTTGAAGTTCTGTTTTGTCACCTTAGAGGAGCATGAAGACAGTGTAGAACATCAAAAAGAGGAATTGGCTGAAGGATCTATGGTGAAATCTCCACGGGGTGCATCAAGTCGCAAACAAAAATCTCCAAAGAGAGTGTACTACCGTCAAAATGGAAAATTGGCCCACAGATCCATAGCATCAGCACTTAGTCTGGATGATGGTGAGAAGGTTGTGTCTTCCTTCACATGTAAGAAGAAATACCCATGTCACTTGTGTTCCAAAGTGTTTGGATGGTCCACTGATCTCAAACGGCACATCTTGACCCATACTGGAGAACGCCCTTTCAAATGCAGTACATGTCAAGCGACGTTCACTCGCAACTTTCTCCTACAGAAACACGAAAAGAAAATCCACAATTCATGTTTCATGGTGTCACAGGAAAGTGCAACCTCCGATTTGTATGAGCCCTCAAATAAAAATCAAATCCAGAAAGATGTAAAAGGAGGAAGTGAATATTGTGCTATGAAACATTTGATGCAGTGTAGTGATGATAGTGATGAAGATAGACTGGTGATATGTGATGATGGGGAGAAACCAAACAGAGCTGTGCCAGCCTGCTCGGTAAGGAAGTTACAAAATGGGGACTTGCACAAAATTCATCCAGCCAAGAAAAGAAAAGAAATACAGTACAAGATCTCTTCGTATGAAATGTTTTCACATGAAGCCTTAAATATCTTATAGCTGTACTTATGAAAACAGTATTGAAACTAGGCATGTGTGAGAATGACTTTCAGCTTGTGGCTAGAATTTGGAAAAATTTGGAGAATTGAGAGAAGAATTTTCTCTCTGAAATATTTTTTTTTTATTATTACAATTTATAACCATAGCCAGTCTCTCAGAGTGTGCCACTTATCCCCTTTTGGTATGATCTTTTTTAAATGAAAAATTATAATAATCCATTGTATTTAAAAAAATCACTTGTAGGACCATGTTTTTTCACCATGGGTGGAAAGAGTTTTTTTTCTGACAAATTGATTTTTGCTAGCATTGCAACCATTGGGGTTCTGACATCTGGTAGTCTTTGAGTAGCTGGAAGTTCAAGACTGGTAATCAATATTGAGAATTTTTCAGTTTGATCTTGAAAATGCAAGACTTGCACATGCCTAATTGAAACTGTAGTCTGTAATTTGAGTATTTACTGCAGAACCATGCACATGTGTGTGTGCTCGAGTTGAATTTATTACTAAGAAAGATAATATATGAAGGGTCCATATACAAGAATCATAAAACAATAAGTCCTTGAGTACCATAGAGTTGACCAGATTTTTATATCCTTCAGATTATATATTTACATACAACATATTTTTATAGTCAGAAGATTTAAGATTGAATGACACAGATAGTATACTAAAATTATTTATTCATTACAGTCAAGAGGCTAGAAAGTTACCAATTTTAAGTTCTACATTCTTGATAGCATAAGTACTTAATAAATGAAAGTATTCTTACATAAAGAATTAATAGTTTCTAAATAGAAAATTAAAGAACTACTCTAATAATAAAACATAGTGCAGGATGTGACAAATGTAGGAAAGCATTTAGATTTGTGTTCACTATATTTATGTTCCTAACTGTAGTGATTGCAGTTTTCAGGAATCGCTTCATTTACGCACTGTCTTTCTCAGGTTTGATTGAAATAGTGATTTCCATAAACATCCCAGTGCTTTAGCCTAATGTGTTAGATTTTATGTTTATAATAATGAATTAGCAATTTCTAATAACAAAAATAAATTAAAATCCATTATCTATTATACAGGGTGTCCCAGGAGGAATGGACCAAACTTTGGGAGGGTGTTCCTTATGTTAAAGTATGCCCATATAACCCAAAACACCTATGTCCAAAGTTGAACGGTTACGGAGATAATGGCCCAAGAAAAGTGTGGTCTTCTGGCAGGTCCACGCACTGTACCTCTCAGCTGAGAGGCCTTATCTATGTTTGTCCTTAAGTGCCGTGATTCACCCTAGCCGTACGTATGTAGTTGGCTTTATCAGAACGCGCAGTCAGCACGTTACGTCAGCGCTTGCCATTCATGTGTCATGTATAGTGCTTGGAAACCCCAAGGACAATTATGACATGGCGAGCGAGTATTTTGTACTTCAATTTTATGGCTTCATGTTATTCACAAGTTAGTTTGATGTTACGTACATTATTAACATTACAGAATCCACATATTCCTGCCAGTTTTAATATGTATCTTGTAATCAACAAGTGTGCAACGCCAGTCAAAGTTTGACACTTCTCTGGCCATTATCTCTGTAACCGTTCAACTTTGGACATAGGTGTTTTGGGTTATATCGGCATACTTTAACACCCTCCCGAAGTTTGGTCCATTCCTCCTGGGACACCCTGTATATAGTTTATCTGAAATAGAAACATGAGATACATTTTGAAGAATATAAGCAAACATTTTGAGGAATGAAGAGCCAGTTTTTAAATTAGCATTTTTATACATTTGTAATAGGGAATTATGGCTGTATGAAATCTTTGCTATTTGGAATTTGCTCTGCATGTAGTTTGAGTCCATGGAGTGATTTTAACATTTTATACAGTATTAATATTATTAAATATTAAGGGAACTACAATTTGACATTTGTGATGTGTGTGTGATAGTTATTCTTTTTAGAGGTTTTAAGTACAGTCAGTATGTTCTCAAAATTATGAACAATATTTACACATTCTGATCATGCAGTTTTTTAAAGTTGTTTTTTTATTCAAGGGGGAAAAACCTATAAAAGTGAGAATGTGTATATAACTTTATAGCTGTGAAAGGTCAAGGGCTTACAGATATACTGACGTAAGATATCTGGGTATTTAGTTCATTTCAATATATATAATATAAATTGTCATAAATGTAACACTTTATTGTAGTTCTTGTCCCCCTTCTTTCACACCACGTTTCGGCCGTAATTGGCCATCATCAGGTGTATTTCACTTCACATAGCTGTCACACTGCACTCAATATTAACATTCCAGTGTGACAGCTACGTGAAGTGAAATACACCTGATGGTTGCCGATTACGGCTGAAACGTGGTGTGAAAGAAGGGGGACAAGAACTACAATAAAGTGTGGGATGTAACAGGATACTTAAATATATTTAGTTCACATTGTTAAAATTTATGATCAAATATCTTAAAGGGTAAAGGGGAGAATAAGAAAATTTTGTAGGAAGGTTAGGTTAGGTTGACTGAAGTAGTACCTCATTAAAAGTCAACAGTGATGACAGAATATCTGATTTTGGTTGTATTGGGGCTTGGACCCAAGTTGATGTTATGTGGATATGGATATAGAAGTGCTGTATTCACATCAGACATTTTATCAAATGAAAAGAGACAATTTAAAGGTACTGAAATTAAGAAAAGTGATTTTCATCACTGTGTTGTAGATCACAATTTGTGCTTAGTGTTAAGTGGAGATTTTCTGAGTTTGGCAATGTTACATATTCAATATTCAAAATGATTTTTATTTTTCAGTGATTTCTATCTTGCACTAAAGGCAAGGAAATCTACCATCTCCTCAGACCAAAAGTATTAGCCATAAAAATAACTCCGTATTAATTTAACTCATTTATTATTTGTGAAGATTTTGTACTTAAATGTTTCTTCATTAACCCTTTGAAGTAGTGTGTTAATCTTTATCATTTTTAAAAATTAAGTTTATACCTTTCATAAAACACACTGCATATCTATCCATTTCAAAGACCAATTGGCTAATGTTTTGAGAAATAATCAGTTTATTCTGATATTCTTATAAAAACCATAATATACTCTGCAGGAAAAATGCAAAGGTTTCAAATGTTAAAGCAAATGGTACATATACAAGCAGTAACCAGTGTGCTTTACTTGGTTAAGAACAAACACCTTGGTGGTATGTTTCACTCGCCGATGTGGGAGTGCCATAAAATTAAGTTGTTCATAGTTTAAAATAAATACTGAGTATAATGCCATTAATTGTCTAAAACAAAGCATAGCTGTTCTTAAAAATGATTTTAAGAGCTATTTATTGCAAGATGTTTCTTTTAAACTGAAGGTTTTTGTCATTAGTGAAGAACTACAAATACAAAAGATTTTTAAGTATTGACACTAAAACAGCATGCAGAATATATAGCCTTTTTAGGTTGTCTTTAGGTATATTAAGTTAAAAAAAGGGGGGGGGGTAAAGCAAAACTATCCTGTAACAGGCCATGGAGGCCCATAGGTTTGTGAGATGTTGAGGGTCCCACTTTTTCTATAGTCAGGTCACAGATGGCAGTGAGGTTATCAGCCTTACGTGCCAGCCGCTTTTTACCCCCAGGAAGATTCCCGGTACTTATTTCTATAGAAAACAAAATATAAGCCCCATTATGATTAAGTAGGTCTGAAAGAATATAGTGGTATCATGACTTACCTTTATCATCATTAATGGCACAATTGAAAGCGTGTGATGAGGTACTTAAAACATAAATCCTAGTCTCTTACAGTGGACAGACTTAGGGTTACCAGAAGTCACAAGTCATGTTTAAGCAACAAAGGAACTTAATTTAGCAGTATTATGCTGTTTATATAGTTACTCATGATATTCCTGTGTAAGATTCTGATATGTCAGTTTTAATTTCACTTTTATAATTGTTTTATCATATACATATTTATTTTTTATATGACCATGGACCTGTTAACTTGAAGGCATCAGAAAGGTAAACAGTAGTTTCAAATTTAGTTATATGAAGGTCAATGCAAAACGCTATTTTTCTGGAGAAAAACAGTTGTGATTTTAAATAAGGCTTATTCATGTGTGGAGAACCATGTTCAATATAATACTGCACAGATCATTTCCAAAGGGAAGTAAACAGTTCCTCAATAGTGTATATCCATAATAAAATGAAGTAAGATATCCTGGGCCTAAGTATCATATTGTGCAGGTGTATAGTAGGACTCAAGATAAAGCACCATAATCAGCATCAACACAAAATGGAAATTAATTTTGTGCCCTAGACTCTTTGGGTAAAGAGCCCCCAATAACGTTGACTCTCAATTATCCACTTTCTGGGGTAAACTGCAGTACTTTAGAAATCTTTAATTATACATCATGGCTTTCTGTAACATAATAAATATATATTATATATATAATAAGTAATAAATACAAATAACATGTATCAGATGCTCTACAGCGATTTTCAGTATACTGTACATCATCCTACTGGTCTTTTGGTTTATTACTACTTTTTGTTCCAATATACTGTCACTTAACAAGAGCTGCTTTCTTCAATACATGTGACTTGCTGTTATTGACCAGTAAACTTTGTAGTCTGCAGTTCATTACATGTTTTCACTTCACATGGGGTTCATTACATACTGGAATTTGGATTTTCCATTGTTTTTGACTATCTGTTATGTGACTCCCCTCCATTATTACGGATAATCGAGAGTTCATGGTAGACTATAGAAAATAGAAACCTCTCATGCAACACTGTGTAAAATATGAATATATGGGAAAGCATGTGCAATATGTACTGTATATTTCCATAAATATGATAGGTGTTAAATTTATGGCTGCTTAGGTGACTAGTAGCCTTTGAAAGGAACAGAGGAGTTTAGTACCAAATAAATAATATAAATGGATGTATTGTAAAGTAATTTGTAATTCTTATATAAAATTGCCTATGACAGGTGCCTATTCCTAGTCAAATGCGTCTGATAAACATGAAAAGAAGCCATATTTTATTCAGCTTCCAATCAGAAACATATATATGTAAAGTACTCTTATTTATGAAATACATATTTAACAGATTTTAGTTGGCTGTAAATTAAAAGACATTTGATGTTTTACCATGGCATACCAAATAAGTGTTTTAAAACTGGGTAGTATGAAAAATTATCTGACCTTATATTGTAATAGTACTTTTTAATCATTGTTCCTGTCTTTTTGTAGTCTGAATAACAGTATTGTTTTGTTTTTAATTGTGAACTGTATGTTATTTTGTTTTGTCACACAAGTGTGAAATTCTTGGTGCTCTTGAATTCTTGTAAATAACACAAGTGATATGACTGTTGTCTCTTGTAGCTTTCTTCCACCCCAAAATGTCTGTGGCTGTGTCATACGAAGAACTAAAGAGGAAATGTGTAATAATTATAAAACTGAATGAAACGTGATAATCAGTACTGTAATTTTAAAATGGTAAAAATATAATTTTTAAACTACATTTTTTATTTATAATCCCTTCCTTATTCTGATTAAATATTTTACAATAAGATGAGCCACCCACTAGCTTTCATGGGAGAAATTAAAACTTCATACAAAATCTGACTGGAATATCTCAAAAGAAAAGATCACTTGGGAGATATTCCGTATTGAGGGGGTGGGTTTCCCCATGCACTTAGACCGGTTACTGGTCCATTGTGCGTCCCCCTTTAATTTCTACTGTCTCCATACCCTACCGGTATTGGTGCTTACTATCAGCCCCTTTCTGCCAGCGAGGTTCCAACCTCTTACTGGCAGTGGTATCTAATAGTTAGTCCCTTTCTGTCAGCGAGGTCGTCCCTCCTCTGGCAGGGGTTCCTAGTCCCTTTCTGCCAGCAAGGTTTCTACCCTCTACTTGGCAGACTTGGAAGATAAGAAACACATAAAGTAAAGTAAAGCAAAGCTGCCCCTGTCCATAATTACCATGTCATGAAGATATATGTGGAATGTGAGTGGTCAGCCTAATGCTCTAGCCACTTTACCCTGGTACCCAATGAATGGAGACAGTAAATCCCCGAGTTTGTGTGAATATGGGGATAAGAAAGATCCCTGCCTGTAGCCAGTCACTACACAGAAGGCCAATCTGTCTTGATCTACTCATACATGAGAAATAATATTAAAATGGATCTTAGAGAAACAGGGTGTTATACCTAGGCAGTCATTATTATACCAATTTGAGAAGAAAAAGGTAGGAATCTGGTTGGGATACATACAATTTGCCTCCCAGACTCCTTTTTTGGTCACACAGGAACAACTAACTATAGCAAGAAGTGCAATTGCTCTGTCCATAGCAAATATACCGGAGCCCTACAGGTTTATGAAGTGGATATCATAGTGTTCAGACAATTCTGACAGTAGGGTTCTTTTTAATGAAGTGTGGCTCTAAGCCACCAAAGAAAGGAGAGGGCAAACAGAATGAGCATTCCTCTTGAGTTTTGCTTAATCACCACTGCTGCTAAGCCATACAAAATCCACTTTTGAACTGTCCCCTTATCTAACTTACATACTACTACTACTTACTACTAACTTACTCTGAAAACCAAGATCTCATGCTTATAGGACCATCTCACATTCCCATTTAGTATTCCTGATAAAAGTCAAAATCTATCACCACCTAAGTGGTAAAGCCAGATCTTACATCACTGTCCATAAACTGTTCAATATGACCATAACTGAAGAACACGTAAGATATGTGCTTGGGAGGCAAATGCAACAAGATTCAACTTTATTGGGAAGGTACAGTGTGAAGGGTGGACAGGATTTCATTGGCTGATAGGATTCATTGATGGACTTCTGTCAATGTGGCAATGAACCACTGGATCCAAAAATATATATGTAAAGGACCAACTTTATACTGGTAGGAACTTTTGTAAAATGTATGAGACTTGGATGTTTTCATGGAGTGAAGAGTCACACTGTGGTCTTTGGGTTATGACACCACACAGTGTGGTAGGTGGGTCCCAACTTAGAAGACCACACCATTAATTCTAGAAAATGATTTCCTGAGAATATCCAGGGAAAACAATAAACTGTGTACAGTCTCAAGATGCATACTTTGGAAGCACTCGCGTTCACTAAAAGGTCAGTGACACTAGTTTTCTTATTGAGGTCCTATAGCTGATGGTACATATAGTCAGTAAGGTGGGTATCCACTCAGACAATTTGAATTCCCAAAACTGACTTGCAGAAAAGTTTCCAGGTGCGGCAGACACTGGAATGTATGTACAATCAGAAACCAAGTACTCTGAAGGTGATCACGCTCACTAAAGGCTGATGACTTTATATTTATTAACAGAGTAAGTCTAGTTACTTAATTAATCAGACTTAATAGACACAATGGCCTACCTAACCCATAATTAAAATGAAAATTTTGGAATAAAAAATGGTGCCTTCAACGATTCTAAGAGCTGAACCAATCTTTGTATTTCTGTTTCATTACCCTGGCCAGCTCCTTCTCTCTGCCCTTCATCACATAATTAACATATTTTTCTTATCAAATTTTGTGATCAAACACTTTGGTGCATAATTTATGAAAATTGTCTATGTTCACTTGACCTTTCCTCCAGGAAATTAATAACAAAAGATGTCTTTTTTTTATGCAAACTTTTTGTATATTTAGTGTCTGTTGTACTGGATTGATTTGGCTCAGGATAGGGACCAGTGGAGGGTTCTTGTGAACACAGTAATGAACCTTAGGGTTCCATAAAATGTTGGTGAGTTCTGACGAAGGGCTCAGCTCCTCAGAGTAATATCATACATTTTTCACCAAAGTAAAACATCAGTCATCAGAATTACAGATGTTGACCAAATGTGCTCATCTTCCCATTGCTCACCTTACGCTTCTACTAGCTATTTCAGTTTCACACAAGAACATGAGAGCGCGTGAATTAAGCAAAGATGTGAATCATACAATGAAGTGCATTACATAGAAAATGTTGGACCAAGTTCCCTTCAAAATGCTAGGTACTCCCTGCCCTGTTTATTCCAGGTACTTCAATTTTAAATGATGTTACTACATTTTAAAATGAGCAAGGCACATTAATTTTGCTGCATTCTGTGAGGCACAATTGGTTAAACTTATTTACACTACATTCATAATATATCCTGTGTGATTCTGCTAGTAAATATCACATTACCTGTGTATCATTTGTTACCCCTGTTAAGTTCTTTGGTGCTCTTGGTTGCTGAAATGTTAGTAGTATAATGAAGGGTGATAGTTGAGGCTATCATGGCAGTCACTATAAACATTATTGTCTTCTGGAATGTGCTGTCACAAGACAATGATCATAGTTTAATAAAGTCTGAACAATCTGTTGGTATGGTCAGTAAGAAGCTCCATTTTAGTACAAGGATCATAAGCATATATTCCTGAAGAAATAACATTTTTCTTACTGGCAAGGTAAAAAAAAATTATTTTCTGAAGATGGATGACACTGGTTCGATTATTATACTAATATTATGCAGCACACTGTCCACTGTATATTAATACAAAGGTGAAAGAAGGAATACTGGTAAAGTGCGATTTCTCTCAAATTAATTATAACAAATATAAGACCTGCATCTAACACTCTCAGTCTATCAAGCTTTCACTGCAATAGCAGTAGTGAAAAAGAATTTCTCTTTAATCAGAACGAAGCAGAGAGAAAATCTAATAACCAAGCCTTGATTCTGAACTAGGATGTAGTACAAAGATTGAAACAATATACAGATATGTATTATTTGACTTGATGGGGACAAAAAGAAATGTTTTTCTTTACAGAGGACAGATCACCAATTCAAATGTTCACATTTTCAAAATTATGTAGGATGAAACAATATTGTGTGCAACACAAAAGAAAAACAAGAAGCAAGAAGATACTGTGGAGTGGGGGGGACAACTTTGCTCAGTGGAAGCCTGTTACCTTACAGGAACTGAAAAAGTGTTTTGTGGAACGGTCATTCACATGTCTCTGTGCTGTGCAAACTGCGTGTGATTACTGGAACAAGAGACTAATGATACAAATCAACTACATAACATCAGTTTGTATGTCCTAAATTCTGGCGATGCCACCCATCAATAACAATAACACATAAGTACCCAGGGGACAACTGGGCTACATACCCTTATTAGACAGCCTGACCTCAAAATATCAGAAGTTCATATACCTGACAAAAAGCTGCCATCAGCGGGACGGCATCAAAAAACCAAACATGCAGCAGTTATGAACTACAATTAAATGTCATCATATTACTTAATCTACACAAAATCAGTAAACTGTGGAAGAAGCTTTCTTTCCATCACTTTCATGTGCGGGGTGTGGGGGAAAGTTATATAGCAAAACTGAATAAATTATAATTTCTCAAAATATCAGAACATTTGTAACATCCTGATAAATATTAACTGACATGCAACCGAACTACATTAACTTTAAAAAAAGAGAACCTGAGACAGTTGTTGAGGTGTGGGGTGGCAGCACAAACAAATTTACTAAGCTGAGTAAGTGCCATCATGTAAAGTTTGCAAACCACCCACCTATGAACAGAACCTGCATACTGGGGGTGTGGGCAGAAAAGAACATTCTACTACAGCTGTTACACGAGAGGATTGCTGAAGACATATTCAGTGGAACAGACCCCAAGTACCTGACATGCAGACCTACCAGAAGAGACCAGTTTATATACAGAATTCTTGCAACACAGCCAAAAGTGAACCAACAATCTTGGTACTGAATAGGAAAAGCTACAAAGACGCTTAGGACAGTGTACTATCAGAAGTGTGATGGGTGACTTTGTTAGGGGAGTGCTGTAAAAATTACTATTTGAGAAGTATTGGGTTGATTGTGCTTACAGTGTTATTTTATTTTTATACAGTGAAACTTCTCTATTCATAGACCGCCCTTTTAAAAGACCATACCTGTGAGGCATAGATTGCATTTTAGGCCATTTTTGTGTCATGCAACATCCTATTTGGAGATGACCCTTACAAGTCAAATGGTCGGTAGTCTTCTTGGAGTAGTTTCACTGTCTGTGGACTGCTGTTCTGCTGCTTCAGGATTTACAATAGTTAACAAACTATTGTTTGTAAGATGCTTGTGGGAGGGTTGTATTTTTGTATGCTCTAATTTCACATTTTTATGTGAAAGGAACTATGTTAATTTCTCTGATTTTATTTAAAAAAAACCCTGAAGAAAATAATATTCAATAATCTATATACCTCCAGATGGAAAGTGTTAATATTTGCAAATTCCAACAGGGTTTTCTTCTAGAGGAACTATAAACCTACAGGGTGAAGAGTATGAAGTGAAAGAAAAAGCTGTAAAGTGTATTCTGAGGCCAGTACAGGCAGTATTTATAATAAAATTATTAATAATTATAAGATAAAAAGAAACAAGAAGTTCTGGAAGAACTAATTACCTACTTTCCTTTGATGTGACATGGACTGCATAGAGAATTATGCCTCCAACAATTCTTTGGTGCTGAAGGAGCACAATTACAGAACCCTTGCCTGCCAATAATTGGGGGATACACAAACAGCCTCACAGACGCTCCTTTGATATGATATAGACTGCATAGCAAATGATGTGTCCAACAATTCTTGCAGCCTTACATGTACTTGTTTCAGTGGGAACATGGTTATTGAGCTGTTGCCTAGCAATGATGGGGGAATACACATACTGACACACTGACAGGAGGGATATATGACATGCCACTAAGACTGGCTCAAGTGCCATGATGTACATACAAAGTTTCATAAAGATCAGTTCAGGCATTCAAAAGTTGATTGTGGGGATACAAAGACACACACGCACAGGATGGAGTTCACAGGGGTCTACACTTTCTTTATTTTGAAGAAATGAAAGGCTTATGTGATAACCACGCTGTCCATGCTTGTGTATCTCGCCTATCAACTTTTGAATGACTGAACCAATCCTTGTGAACCTTGGTATATATAATAGCACCTGCACCATCTTAATGGCATACTTCATAAAATCCCTCGCTACAGCATGTGTCTATATGTGTATCACCCTATCACTGTAAGGCAATAGCTCAGTAAAATCATTACCACAGCAATGAATACACACACAACAATAGAAGAACTGTTGGATGTGTCATTTTCTATATGGCGTGTGTCATATCATAAGGAAGTAGGCGATTAGTTCTTCCCAGAACTGTTTCAAAATAAGGAACATACACTAAAAATGATCATAAATAATTGTAATTATGTACTTTGTGTGATGACAGACTATGTGTTGGTTACAAGTTATACACAAAACAACTTTGAAAATATCTTAACAATATTGGTGGTAGGGCAAAGAGTCTCATGATGTGTTTGCGGAGTTAGACATGAAAGACATGTCTTGTTTGTTCTACAACATCTAACTGCAATGTTGAATGTCATGATATAACATTCACATGTAAAAATCAGCCTTTAGTTATTAAAAATCCTTCAAATGTTATGTAATATATTTTCTGCTCAGAAATGCTACAAAGAAACTTTGTATATATTTCATTTTCCAAGCAATCAGTACATCAATTGTTATGTTTATCCTTATCAGCAACAGGATATATTTATAGTCACAATTACATTTAAAAACAAAGACTCATGTTCTCTCATACATGTGTACATTATCATAATTTGTTTCTGATAATGAAAATGCTATCATGAATATTCAGATTAGGCTTATTTAGTTACTGTATCACTCCACATATGTACATTCGCAACTTATCTGCAACTCCTGTACAGTCTAAACCTCACCATATCTAGTGCATGAAATTACGAACTCAGATCTTTTTTGTCACACTGTTACTAGGCATTACATCAAAATGTATACTTTTCTTCCAATTTAAATCAAAAGAATAAGTTGCATATGAGAAATATGAAAATGAATTGAGTGAATTAAGAAATTTAAAATGCAGATCAAATTTTACATGTACATGTCATCACATAACAGCTTATAACCCTTCTGTGACCTAACACAAACGTTCTAGAAACATTTCTACAATTCTTTAAGCCCGTACAATTCAACCAGTGGAGAATGAGTCATGGAGGGTGCTGGCTGGGATGTTGGCTGCCCTGAACATTGTGCCGCATTCCCCTTCTCCCTCCTCAGCCCATCATCATCTGCGCTTGCCCTCACCTGATCGTCGAGTAAACAATGTTAAGGAAATATAGCAGTAAACATTTCTGTACATTTAACCTCAAATATGTGCTTAAAGTAAACCCGTTACAGATTCTGACAAGATTAAAATCCTGTGTATCCAAATAGAAATTTTCAAAAAATTCTGAAGAATTACTTTGGAATCTCTGAATTAATCTTTTACATGTGCTTTGAACAGACACAAAAAAAGTTGTATGCCAACAGGTTTACCTCTGCTTCTGGACCTCATCAAATCTGCGGCTAAAAACCACAGATATGCTAAAAAAATATTAAAGAAACTGGGCTAACTTTCCAGAACTGCAGGTGCAGATCAAAAGAAGAAACACTATATCACTCTGTACATTCAGATTCACATGCACTTGTCACTTGCTTACATAATACCACATATTCCACTAATTCAGATACAGGTAAGTAAAGTTTTACTGAAAATGTGACAGAATCATTTCTATGCCCAATTTAAAGCTGTAGTAATTTTAATATGGGAATATACATGACAGGAAAAAGTGTACACTGCAATTAATATGTTTAAAAACCAAATAAAATAAATAAAGCTATCCCTGTAACAGGCCCTGGAGCCCCATAGGGTTGTGAGATGTCAAGGCTCCCATATTTTCTAGACAATTTGCTCCTAGATGGCGGTGATGAAGAGGTAGGGTTCTGGAAGATGTGGGTCTTGTCTTATCGTAAGGTACTGTTGAAATATTTTACTGGAAGGAACAAGAAAAACCATGCTAGCTGATCATCCTTGGATTCAAGCTTCACATAGTGCAGTCACATTCTATGCGAGGATGTATTCCTGAAGACGTCGCATAATTCAAGGCAAGTTTTCTCAGAGGAATAAATGTAAAGTAAGTGGGATTTTTGGGATTTGCATTACAGCTAGATCTTGATTAGTGTGGATAATGGATCCCTTGAAGTGGCTGCATTATACAAATTCACATTATTCAAAGTTATAATTATATGCAAAATATGGTAATTGGTTCCAACTCATGGAACTAGACAATGACAAATTTTAAACATAAGTTTTCATATGTTTTTAACAAAATATTACAGTAAAGGCTAAAAAGAATATACTTATAACTTAAATTGTTAAAAAAATCACAGAATTTTTACAGAGAGCGGAACTTCTAAAGATTATTCCTAAGGGTAAGCTTACACTGACAAAAACATCTTTATTGTCTTTCAAAATACTTCAGCAGCACTGACTGAACAGGTTTTTCTTTCTTTATATCGTCATACCTATTCTGGTAGATGTAGACTGTTTCATCCACATCTCGGCAAATGTGCATGTTTCAATTAAGGTCAGGGTCAGCATCCATAATATTTTGCTTCACAATTTCTACAGCTTGAAAGATATCGTCAAATTCCTTACAATGAACTCCTTCGCTTGCACATCATCTTGTTCTTTGGCATCAATGTCGGCTTCTTCAAAGTCAAGGTCAAAGTCAAAGGCACATTGCAACTGATGGTCAGTCAATAAGTCTTGGTGTCGTTTATTACTCTTTGACAGTTATGGTCATTTTTTGTGGGGTGCCCTGTCTGATGAGAGGATGGGGGTTTTTTTTTGTATACGTTGCTGGCCCTTGCCAGCACAGTCTTTCTCGGGTACGAGTCGACCATACTTTACTGTCTCAGATTTGAGACTTCCCTTTTTGTTATCTCCTACGACTTGCAAGGTCATGGAGGAGGTATTCGACCCTGTCTTTAAACAGGTTAGGCTTCTTAAAATGCTCTTCGTTGATCTAAAAGTAGGAGACCATCATCAGTCAATTCTTCTGAGCATGAATTCAACAGTTCCTGAACATCATCATTTTCTAGTGCATCAAATCGAAGTTCTTTTCCAATGTTTGTTACTTCTTCCATAACAGCTTTTTTTCTTTGAAATCACTACTATATTAAAATGAGGCAAAATGCTCTTCCACATTCAAAGCATGTTGTTTGCAACTACTTGCTGCCAAGCATGGTGAATACTTTCTATTGCATGTCTGATGTTATAATTTTTCCAGAACTCTGTTAAGGAAATTGCACTGTCCGTGGTAGCTTTGGCAATTGTCTGTTCAAATGTTTTTCTTATGTATTAGGCCTTAAATTTTGAGAAATGCACACACGACGATAAACAAGTGCAGACTGAAGTAGCAGCATCTAACACCCTAATGGTACTAAAATGCACATGCGCTAGCCTCACTTTAACTGAATTTTGGCTAGCATTAAATGAGACCTGGTAATTTGCACTGAATCAAATAACATATTATTCTAACTCGCATGAATCACAACCTACCTGTATTTCAAACTTTGCACATAAAGAGAGACTTTATTAATATAATATTATATTATATCATATCAAATTAGCATAAAGCACAACCACACTGTATGTCTGAAAGTGAATCATAAATATTATAACTGTACAAAAGCAAAAAGAAAATAATAGTGTATCTGTTAATTGATAAGACACATACAGATTAATGGAAACAAATAATTACAAACACAGAAAGGTCGATGGAACAACAGTTTGATAATTAACTGTGTCATTAAGCTGCCACTATAGAAAAGGATATTGTTTATCTCGGCCCTCTCGATCATGTGACCTCTCTCTTTCACGGGTATATGGAGATTTGTCCTGAAACCAAATTAAAAAGTGAGACACAGAAACTAACACATGGAAATATACCGTTCTTACACAAGATCCCCACCAAACATTTCTGGACTAATTTTTTGGGGGTTATGTGGCAATGATGAAACTTTTGTGGTAATGCTAAGCATTTCTATAACCAACTGTGCCTTTGTTATATGCTGTTTATGATATTGTAAAACAGGGCAGCCAGTGTTAGAACACAGAATTAATCTTTAATTATGTATCAAACTTGGNGGTGCCAAATCCCAGAAGACTGCTTTCTTCTTGGTAATCCTTGATCAGAATGCTATGAAATAATTAAAGTGGCCTGTAGTAATGAAGTTCTAACAAGAACACAAACTCTTGAATGGTTTCAAGAGGTCTGAAGAAGGCATAAACGATAATATGAATCATGAAAAATGACATGGATGATCAAACTGGTCTGTAACCCACAACAGATTTGAAAGAATGAAAGAAATGGTCTGAATTCAGAGAATACCACATCGATAGAGGGAAAGACTTGAAAGGATTCTGATGACAGTGTCTACTGTACTTCTTCTGGACTTCATCCATTGTCTGGTATGTAAAAGACAAAAGACCACAACGTTTCGGAGACTGCATCTGTCTCCGTCCTCAGGTGGATGGGGCACGATAAACCTACTCAGTTGGGCCCGTTACAAAGAGCTAGTCCAGTGATTGAGATTAGCTCTTTCTAACGGGCCAAACTGAGTAGGTTTATCCTGCCCTACCCACCTGATGATGGAGACAGATCCAGTCTCTGAAACGTTGTGGTCTTTTGTCTTTTACAAACCAGATGATGGATGAAGTCCAAAACAAGCCAAAATAAGATAGAGGGATGTTTATTTACAGCACAGGTTAATGGATTATAAATTTAAACTGACAACTAAAATGCACTGTGAAGCACATTTGTTTGAAAATAATCACACACATTCTGAATGATGATTGCAAATGGTGGTGGAAGGAAATGTGTTGATCTGTAAATTATCAAAACGAAGAAAATCTCTTTCATCAAACATGCCATAACTGGTGATAAAGTTTATACTTTTCAGTATAATCCTGAAATGAAACATCAGAGATGTCAATGGAAATCTGACTCATGAGAAGCCAAGATGTCAAAATTAAAGTCATTTTTAATTATCTCTTCAGTGTATAGGGGCAAGTGTTGATGAAGTATCCTCATTTCTCTAACCTATGAGCAACAGAAGCAGAGCTCTAAAGCAAATAAATGGATATATCAGAATATTTATTCCCCACAGGTGCAAAGTTTTGATGTCTTCAGAGATGCTGGATGGAAAGGCATGCAAAAGGACACACACTGGATCTGGCAGTCCAGAAATCAAGAACTGTGGAACACAAGGCTAGTTACAGCTAAATCACATCACATATACAACACAATTCATTCAGTAGTTTTTTAATGCATGTTCTTCTATCTCACTTTTCTGATTACTCAATTCTGCAATGAACTTTCAATATATTGACTGTACTTACCCTGGGATAATGATGCTTCTCACGACCATGGGATTCACCTGGCTCTCCGTTCTGGTGACTTGCAAGCTTTGCAGCTGTGGAAATAATGCAATATGTGATCAAACCATGTCAAATGTCATAGATTCTTTCCCTAGGGACAAAGTGCAGATGGAAGTTGATCATTCACTTCCATCTAGGGTCAAAATCAGGAATGTATAAGCTATTCCTCCACTCCTGTCTCTTCAGAGAGTGGTGTTGGACAAACGAGTAACCTTACCTTACCTTATGCAGGTTTACTACTCAAAAAACTGAATGACATTAACTAATAAATTAGTATAATTCTGAATTATCCTTACCTTTCTCCTCTTCCTTCCGACGTTTCTGTTCAGGCAGAAGCATAGCTTCCTCAGCACGATCCTGAGAACAGTAAAATGAAAATGTTATACAAATGTTAAAAGCATCTGAGACTTTTGTCATCTTGCATCATTACAATGTAACCAACACCATTTACATTTGTATAGATTTTACATTGCCAGGGGTGTGCAAATATATACACATACATTTCAATTACTGTAATTCCTAAAATTTCCCCTCCAATTGATGCAATTATTTTGGTTCTATAAACAGATCAAAATGGAGGAAAATGTCAAATGACTGGACCATAATTTATAAGCTGTGCTAATAAAATTGCAGTTTTCATTCAAGTGCACCACACACTGATTCCATTGCTATTTATCTATTAAAGTAGTTTACTAAAATCCTTGCGTATAGAGGACAACCACTCGTTATGAATTACCTGTTCAACAATTTTATGCAGGCTAGACTTATTTTTGGCAAAATGTTAAGTCTTGAGTTTCTGCTATAATAATCCTATGTCAAAAATCTGTCAGGATAATTAAGTTTAATGCAGAACATGTGCACGATATAGTACAGACAAGTGAAGATATGGGATATTAAAATGAAGGTACTGTTAATTTTTTTTTTTGGAAATATATATTACGAGTTTTATTATAATTAGTCTGAATGTTAAGATGATTATGTGATCAGTCAGGATAATGATCGTTTTATCCCACATTATGTATTATACTACCTTCTGCCTGAGCAGAATGAGGACAGCCATGACAATCATTTAGTCAGCACACCTGGCCTTCGCAGTGGGAATCAAACTCAAAAGTACTCAAATATGAAGCACAGTGCTGATCGTTATCCCACAACATTTGGTTTCCACATCATCATGGTGTGGTGATTAGGCACAGGTATGCTTTTACTCTCATTTTCAATAACTTTCATGTCATGACAGTGAAACAGAAGTACTTTAGAACTGGAAAGCTCAGTATTTGTTCACTTTAATACAAGACATTCTTTGGTTTTTATAAAATTTCCTCTTAAATAATTTTGTATGGGTTTCATACTAGTTTCTTGAAAATGTTCTTTTCATTTCTGTGTTCCTACAAAGCATTACAGTTTGTCAGCAAATGTTTCATAGAGATCATAACATAGAGAACTCATAACCAGTCCCACCATAATACAGTACCAACAAATGTCACAGCTGAGTGGCAGATATTACTGCTTCATATCTGAAAGATTCTGGGTTTGATTCTCAGACTGGAGATGGCTACGAGTTTGTTTTTGTTTCTGCCAGTCCCCCAAGGTAAATGATAACAGAGTACTTTAAAATACCCCGACCTCTTTGTTCCATATCCTTCACAATACATCATTCAGAATCCTTGACTTCAACACTAACTATGCCATTCCTAAATAAACACTACAAACATCACATAAAATGAAAACGTTCCTATTTTGTTCTCATCAAATATTTGAAACTTGTATACCTTTCTCCTTCCTTGCTTTCGTTCTCTACGCAGCTCCTTTTCTTCTTCCGTCACATTTTTGTCACGTATGCCTTTATCTTTTGTCTTGGAACTCCTCTCCTTCTTCTCAGGCTTCTCCACATTGACTCCACCGAGGGACATGGCTTCCAGTAACTGCTGCTGTTTGCGTTCTTCATGCTTTGAGCTCTGCAAACACACAGAGTTGGAAGGGAAAACAAAGGGAGGTTATTTGGTGAGCAGCAACCACTTTATCGCACCTGACCAGCTGGTCTGACTCCCTCCAGCTGTGGGTGTGATGGAGAGGGTTCTCCTCCACTCCTTGCCGACTAATAAGCAACAAGGAAAAGCAGCACTGCCAAAAATTATATGACAATCCAACTTCAAAATAATGCAGTATCTCTGATACACATACTGATGTATGTTCATTGTCAAAAGTCATCTTAAAAACTTCACTAATGTATAGCTAACGAGGTAAAACATATAAATAGTCCGTGCACATGGCATAAACACAACTTTTGAGCAGAGGGCTTCAAACTTTTATATAGGAATGCAAAATGTTCTGTCATCAAGACTGTCTTTGTACTACCAGTCATATTCTCAACAACACAACTATAATTACACATATTTTCCAAATGCATTATTCATAAATTTTTATACCTCGTTATTTATTTACTGCTGATTCAAATTTTGCAGGATAATTACAATTTATTTTTCATATCTATACATTTGTGACTTCACTGGAATGAAACTTGTATAGCATACCTCTTTGAAAGAGATTGAATTCCTCTACTACAGCAACCTTCTTATGTATTTTCTGGCTAACATGTCAAATCATCTCAGATAGTAATATTCAGTTTTCTCACAAATATTAATGTATACATATAAATAACAACGAACATTCACTGACCTTCTTAAAAAATGTACTTAAATTAACAAAATCAATTAATATTTATACAGATAACCAGGAATGGTTGTCAACAGAAAAAAGAAAAATACAAACAGACCTATCCATTATGTTGCAAATACAAGTGTAGTACTGTAAAGCCATTCACAGTGTCTACAGGCAGAAATTATTTTTGTTTGTATTTTCCTAACTATTCATCATAATGAAAAATGTTTCAATTCCAAGTTGTAGATCTTAATGAACTCTGTACCTACAAATGCTTTATAAAATGACATGTTCTGAAGAACATGATTAAAATATGATTTGAACTTCATGTAAAGCAGAAGTTACACTTTGAGGCTACAAACCAAGACTAGATTGGCTAGACGCTTTTTAGAGTAAATCCTTAATATAAAATTATATAAAAATCTGATCCAGTTTCTGAGATGAAGCATATAGATAACCACACCCTGTCAACATACACTGATTTTATAAATTTTGAGCGAAGAATAAATAAAGGTAACGCATGACTTTCAAATAACTAAATGTAGGAAGGTAGTATGTCCATGTTTCTTTTAATTTCTGAAAATTTGTTTTCCCCTAGCTCTTATTTCTCTCTCCTATGGACAAGTGTGAATCAATCTAGTCTTAGTGTGTAACCTGTACTGCAAACATTCATTCTTTCTTGATAGAACCTCAAATATTGCAACACATTGCTTCAAGAACACTTCCAGATTACAGAAATTCATAGCAGGTAAGGAGAGAGCTGTAAAGGAGGGTTCAGATGAACAGAGTTCAAATCAGTTAAATCCATTCTACTTTCTTTTACTGAATACTAGATGCCAGAAAGAGGGTGCCACAATTCCTCTCCCACGTCTCCAAGACGCACATTTAATAACAGCTTTGCAGCTGACATGTTTCCAATGATCTCACACCTAAGTTTCACAAATTTACTCCCTAAACAATGCTGTTTCTCCACCACAAACACAACTATTCACTGCTGTTTCTTTCAGTTCTCGATTATTTTCTTACCTAATTCTTGCCTCTACAGTCCTCTGTGAACCCTGGCCTCCTTTACAACAGAAGCCCATTCTGCTCTATCATTTGCCGTTTGCTTCCACCTTTTCATTTTCAGCTCTTGCAAATCATTCTCTACAACTTCCAGCCTCTCACTTTACTTATTTTATAAGTATTACCATGTCTGTGTATGTTTTCTGCAATTACTTTTGAGCCCAGTAATAGATTTTCATGAGCCTTCATTTCATCATGCCACTAGAGACCACCCAACTTTGTATTTTTCAAATTTTACAATTAGTTATTATCATTCTGGTGGATAACTATGGTGATGGGAACAATGCTTGAGCCACTTGATATAAGATCCTAATATTTTTTGTGGTAATAGATGTGAAATATACGAAACACATTTTTTAAAATGTAAAACAGTCAGACAACACAATTAGGCACAACTGTAAGATCTAGATTTGGCTTATGGTAAGACAGCACTTATGAAACACTGGGGCTAGGTTTAAAATTCAAATAGAGGTGCAAAACTTTAAGTTATATCTAACAAATTTAACATATTTAGATCCTAGTGAAAATTATGTACAGATATAAATGCCTAACTGTATAATTATTAACCTATAGAACTTAATATACTGAAGTGTCCAAAGGTAAATAGGCATTGCATGTTCTTTGCAGAACTTGTTTTCCCTACATTCTTATCCATTTCCGCTACTGTGCCAACATTTCAGATGCACTGCACCACATCATAAGTCTACATATTATCAACATGACAGTTTTCTCTATCAACTGTCATTTACCAGTCCAAGTCTGAATTCTGATTCCACAACTTTTCTCTCATGATCAATTCTTTCATTACAGTACACAGTAGCTTGTCTCAATTCATTTTAAGTGAAAAAAGTTTACTCTTTCTTCAGTTGAAGGCAGTCTGTCAAGGCACTGAATAAGAATGGTGACAGTTCCAAGTACATCTGCAGAAAATTCACGCTTCTCACACATCACAAAGTTACAGGAGCTCTTAATCATATGAGGAAACTGACTTTCAATGGAGTGTCTGAAGAAATATTGATGACACAACTTCAAAGATGAGCATGAGCTGACTTAAAAAATGTTGTAAGATTTGAGGCTTTCACGGCGGTGACTATGAAGAAAGCAGTCTTCTGGGATTTGGCACCGTGTATATGTGGTGTTAATCGACGTTTCGGAGGAACGTATCGCTTTACCGTGTCTCACGGTGTTGTCGCTTGCAGATTTACTTATACTTTTTCTTCAACCCTGAAGATGGGGGCGATACGTTCCTCCGAAATGTCGGTTAACACCACATATACACGGTGCCAAATCCCAGAAGACTGCTTTCTTCATAGTCACCGCCGTGAAAGCCTCAAATCTTA
>NW_019729899.1:743274-825340 GCF_002891405.2 Cryptotermes secundus | reverse complement strand
AAGAAGACGTAAGAAGATGCTGGATGACCTTGGGGACAGAAGAGGATACTGTCATTTGAAGGAGAAACCTCTAGATCGCATTAAGTGGAGGAATTGTTTTGAAAGAGACGGTGGACCTGTCGTCTTGACAGATTACTGATGATGATGATGATGATGACGATCATTTATATGTTTATCCTGAGTGTTTTAGGAGACTAAAAAAGTTATTCATTCGGATATGATAAATAAATGTAGACAGAAAACAGAAAATACATTTTTCAGCTCTTCTGATCTGTCAAAAAAATCCTTATGTGATGGTACAAAACTGGCGATTTTGTAAGATCAATGCAACAAAGTCGCAGAAAGTGAATTATTACAAGAGCAACACGTGTTCTCAAATTTAGATTAAGAAATTTGAGTAATTTTTACCAAACTGAAAACACAATAAACGGAAAACATCTTTTCACAAATGCCCATCAACCCTCTCAGCCCCTCAACCCTTGCCTGGCCATCTGCAGTAGCCATTTTAGTGAACTTTACATAATAAATATGCTGCCCTCTATGTCACCATAATAAAGCACAGCAGAACTGAAGGGGATGGGCATCAAACCACCCAAGCCCTGTTAGCAGTCATGATCTCCTGTTGTCCCCATCAATAAATAACCCTTCATCTTGAACTGCAACAAGTGTCGCCATAATATATGTATGTATGTACACTACATACTTACTACCTTCTTTCCTATTATTTGTGCATACACATATATGTCTGCAGGTGAACAAAAATGTTTCATTAAACTCTGTGATATGGTTCCACATACTGAAAGAATGAAAATGTGTCTGAAATGGTCGTGTTTCTGAGCTATGAAATTTTCAACATTTGAGAGCAACAATTTGTCTTGCATACCTTTTACTATTTTTCAATTATTCACAAACGCGTAGGTAGATATCATGTGGGACTGGTTAACAGGACTCTTGGAAGTGGTGTATCATAATTTTCTTGTAAATGTCCTGCAAGAGATCATGGAAGATGCAATTCTCCGAATACAAAATCACATGTGGTTCTTCCACAACAGGGATTCAGCTCATTTGTGTTAAGCAAAACTTAAATCAAGTCTCTAGTGAAAAGTGGATAGGTCAAGGCAGGCTTGTTCCATGGATCTCTCACTTAACTGAACCTTCCAATGGATAATATTTTATGCAGGTATTTGAATGTTTAGTTCATGCCACTTCACCCCATGATGGAGTAGAGTTGCAGTAGCATGTGAAGTGAATGCCTGTGAAACATTCTGAGATAGGCAGGGATTCTGAATGTGAATAACAATCCATTAAGAACTGTGGTAAGCTCTGTGTGGACATGGGTGAACAGCATATTAAACACTTACTAATCTGATTCATTCACAATTACTTAAGCTATGCTAGCCAGGCTGCTGTTCTTGAACTTTATATGTAGGGACTTCTGTAAGAGAGAAATGACTGGACATTTTTTAAGATTGGACGCAACATTATAGTGTTTAGAGACATGTATAGTGCAGGTTCTGACAGTGTGTAACTGATGGCAGGAGAAGTACGATTCAAATGACAGTGCGGAATCATGGCCACCCTACTAGAAAACTGCACTAGAGAGGAGTAGTATTCTGTAATAAGATTTTTGTGGTTCGATGGAGTGAAACTGAGGGAGATTCACAAAAGAATGTTTCAGCAGTATGATGGAAGATGTTTGAGTGAAAGGAAAGTGTACCAGTGGGTTAAAATATTTGAAGAAGGCCGAACATCTGTCGCTGATGGCACTCAAGTCGCCTCTGCACAGCTGCCAGTGATGCCAACATTGCTCACGTGGGCTCGCTTACTGGTGAGAACAGACAAATTTCTGTGTACACTCTTGCCACTCTGTTGAACACTAGCATTGGATCTGTACATGGCATCATCCATGAGACTCTCAAATATTGCTGAGTTCCAGGTGGGTGCCGAGAGAGTTGGCTGATGACCACAAGTTGAAGCATGTGCAGACTTCCAGAGCTTTCTTGACATATTACCATGCTGAGGGTGAACAGTTTCTTAGGTGCACTGTCATGGGGGATGAAACTTGGTTTCATTATTATGAACCAGAATCCAAAAGACAAATCACAGAATGGCGACACACATCCTCTCCTGCCAAGAAAAGGTTCAAATCGGCACCCTCTGCCAGAAAACTTATGCTGACACTGTTCTGGGATATGAACAGACCAATTCTAGTATTATCAAGAGAAAGGAGAGACAGTCAACAGTGTAAGGTACAGTCCCATGCTGGAAGAGAAACTGAAGCCTGTAATTCAGTCGTTGTAGGTTTCTGTCCGAAGGTGTCCTCCTTTTCCATTACAAAGTGCAACCACATGCACTGCAGCTGCAAGTTACCACCATCCAGAAACTGAAATCTGAGACCACAAATCATCCCCCTTACAGTCCACACCTTGCTCCATGTGAGGTTGAAGATTTCACAGTGATGTCAAGGGGAAGAAGTAAGTGCATTTCTGGCTTCAACAACAAGCAAACAGAATGCAGAAGCTTGCTGAAAGATGTGAAAAGTGCTTTGCAAAGGATGGTGACTGTGTGGAAAAATAACAACTTATGTTGATTTGTATATATCATGTTCATCTCAAAATAATGCAATTTGCCCTTACTGAAGTCCCCCCATAAAATTAAAAATAGGCACAGTTCTGAGACATTCTTCATTGTTTCACTGTGTTCAACAATATTCCAAAGTTTGGCAAAATATTTTTCTTCAGTTGTATATGTAACTACTTCAGGTTGCTGTATTTCACTGAGGTGCCTTTAAATTACTGTAACATTTTCATTTAAAGAAATGTTTTAAAGGGGTACATTCTTTTGAAAAAAAAATATTCCAACATGCACAGAGAAAGTAATTTCATTCTGGAGAAAATGTCTCTTAG
The DNA here is from genome assembly GCF_002891405.2 of Cryptotermes secundus. Taxonomy (NCBI): domain Eukaryota; kingdom Metazoa; phylum Arthropoda; class Insecta; order Blattodea; family Kalotermitidae; genus Cryptotermes; species Cryptotermes secundus. The sequence goes on along the minus strand of NW_019729899.1, from coordinate 822,434 downwards.
ATATTAAGGCAGAAGTCAGAGAAAGTGTTTTCTGTAATTATGTGTCTATGCATGTCTCTACCGCCTGAATGGATCAACAGATTATATTCTACATCTTATGAATAAAACCAAAAATTTTAAAATTACATAAACCATCATTCAGATTATATTTAAGAGTGTTACTAATGTTCATGACATTTCACTCTTTACAAAACAGACTTCAGTTCCAAATAACACACACATAACATTAAAAAAATCACTGTATGGCTGCCAGGAATATTTCCTTTTCTCAACATAGGTAATGGATAATGGATTCTTCACTGCCTTTTACCTGGAAGAGTTTCTCTTTATTTTTAAGTTATGTTATTAGAAAACTGTTCTTGTACCCATATACTATCATATGTGCAACTAGGACATTCATAAGCAGATTGAGAATACAACATTTACAGGAAGCCAGGAAATCTAAGGCTTAATCAAGAAGCTGTGAGAGTGAATCTGTCGAATCTAAGATATTGTATTTACATAGATGTGAGGTTAAATTTCTCCAAATGAGGCTCCTTTACAACATACACCAGATCCATTCCTGTTAGTGATGGAAGCAACTCTCCAACTACATTGCAAACAACTTCTAAACTGAACTGTGCTTGACTGTTCCCACACTATCAGATCTTTCAGATCAGATCAAAATAAGTTACAGAGAACCCTATCTTAAAGCGGAATGGAATATCATTTGTAGAATACAGTGCTTAGCAGAGAACTGCTCAACAAGCTAGAATAAAAGGACATGTGCCTCAGTACATTGGACTGCCACTTTTGCAGTTATTGACAATGAACTGCATCATGGAGATGCCTCAATGCTTGTAAATGTAATACAGCACAATAATTTTTTTAATTCTTTCTTATAATATGGAAAAAATAAAGCTGTTTTTGACTGAATTTGGTATGCTAATCACAAACCTTACACTCAAAAAGATGCAATATGCATAAAAAATTGATGCATTATTCTTTTGTATGTATGACTTATGAATGTACATACCGCTTATTATGCAACAGGAAATTTTCACATTCTTTAAATAAGAATAAACTCTTATTCACTAAAGAAATATCATATTCTCATATTATGGTTGATTATAATTACTAACATCAAGAAAAGACACTAACATGGGGGAAAAATGTTGCTTTGATTCAAATTCAATACACAAAACTATGATGTGATGCAAAACTGTTGTGCCCAAATTTGGAATCAGTACATCAGAATTAAATGAAAAACTTAATTTTCTTTTGTTACTTGTTCTCTTGCTTACTAGTGTGGAGCAAATTCATTTGCACACCATTCTTGAAACTGAATAAACAACTGGCATCAGTTTGGTATTGCTACAGACTCAGAATTCTTTTTTCAGACACATTAATGAACGGAATTACCACAATGATGACTGCTGTCTTATTTGAGACTCATGTTCTGATCCTGTTTTTCATCAAAATCAATTTTGGCCCTGATTCTGTATCAGCACTGGGAGAATGAACTTGGCCGATACATGCCTCATTCCAAAATCTTCTGTCAAAATGGCCACACACAGGCCACAAGAAATTTATACTTTTCCACTAATTTGACAAAGAGTCAGTCTGGTGTTCTGGGTTTTTGTCCATTGTCCAATATTCTACAGAGCACGTTTCAAAACTGGATTTGTTTCCATCCCAAAATGACAGGGTAGGAGGCATCTACTCCACTGGATCTGTTAGAAAGAGCTAACCTCAACCACCATACAACTGGCTGTTTCTAACCAACCCAGCAGAATCCATGTCTTCCACCCCATCACATGGGAGTGGAAACAGACCCAGTTTCTGAAATGTTGTGTCTTTAGAATACTCAACAATGGACAAAACTTAAAATCCCAACAATCCCAAGTTTTATACTCCATTGTCAGAACCATTCAGAATCTACTTAAATAGTCAATTATTCATCATGTCACATCAAACCATGAAGTAGGGCTATAATTCATCTCCAATTGTTGAAGATATCAAGGATGTCTGCCACTTCTGACAGCCAGCCATTCACCCCTCTTGAAAATGATAAAAACCCACTAAAAATTCATGCTTCACTCAGTGGTACAGCTCTGAGTCATCTGAGACACAAAATCAATCTCTTTACATTCTGATTAGACCCCATACAATTCACAGAACTAGGGGTAACAGCACTTAACATGTACTTCCAAACTTAAAATACCTGAACATTGTGTTTATACACTAAAATAGAAAACTTCAATTCTTGAGGGGAGGAAGATGTCACATGTAAATCTTATGAAAATAACCACTGGACTAATCAGATGCATTTTAAGAATGTATAACAAACTGTAAAAGGTTGAAGAAAAACAAGAAACAAGAGTCAATCCTAGGACTGCCTACAATAAATAATACATAAAAAGATGGACTGGAAATCAAAACCAACAAAAAAACTTTTCATGTATTTGTTGTGTGCACAAATGCATAAAATGAATGCATAATGGGTGGTCTGTGTCTGTCCATATGTTTAATCTCTGAAACACTTAAAACAATTTACATGAAATACAATTAAGGGAGTGAAGTCTCTAAACCAAACTGTCAAGAAAATGTAATTTGGGTTCATATGAGTCCAATACAACCCCCACTTTAGGCACAGGACAAAATGACTTACTGATTTTCTCATTAATGGATCACTATAACCCCCCCTCCCCAAAGTTCATGTTTAAATAAAATCAATTACATTCACAACTCTTATATGTACATAAAAGCCTTGCAAATCTGTCTTCATTCTGTCCTCATGCAGACATCATTGTTGTCAGTAGTTAGAGACATGACTGGCAGGGGGCAGTGAGAGCTTCCTATGCTTCATTCAACACTGCAGTTGTGATTTCTGGTAAAAACAAATTTGTGGTGATGACAGTGCACTTATTTTCCAAAATTGTGATTTAATGTATGCGTATAACAGTGGATCACTGGAGATGCGAATCCTCAAATCAATAATTTCTATATCTTTGCAATAACAATAAATATCAATGTCAATGACTGGAAATAAGTCCACTCCAGGGGAGTCTTACCTCTTTCCTCCTAAGCTATCAACCCATAAATTATAGTTATGTTTAAAGCAAGGATACTTTGCCAAACAAACATGATTCAAAATGAGGGATGTATGTACTCAAAATTTTCTTTCATTACCTAAATTCAAATGACAGTAAAAGCATTATGAAAACATACACAATTTCAACTATGAAGCACAATATAACTTGGCTTAAACCAAATAGGCAACAATGTCAGAAATACAAAATCTTGGGGAAGAAAGTTTTATTAGAGACCATAATTCAAAATTCGAGTATTTGAATACCATGGTAATTGGGGAAAGAACATATAGGTATGCGATAAACCTTTATGGTACGCATCCTGTTGTGTGTCATATCTTTCATAAAAGGTAAAGTTGTCCATGTGCTTGACTAATTAAGCACTACATCATGAAGGCATATTGGGGAGTGGATGTATTGATCCACATTTCCTTGACCTTGGCAATAGCTGAAGGTGAGTCAAGAACATATAGAAAATGCATAATGATAGACATACAAAATAATTCTCCAGTTATTAGTCTCATGGATGGGGAAATACAGTGACAAAGAGGTCGGTCATTAACAGGCTGTCTTTACAAGAGCATAAAGCTGTTCTCTACTGGTATTTTTTGCTGTGGAACTGATATTTATTATACATAAAAATTAATGTCACATTATTCAATGTATCCATTAGTGCTGAATTCTTGTGGAAAAAATAATTAGTAAATTAATATGGAAAGGCAATGTTTTGCATTCGTCAGATATTGGGGAAAAAAATGGGAGTAGTATAATGAGAGGGTACATAAGCTATTCACAGACTTCAAGAAGGCCTAGGATTCAGTTAGGAGAGAAGTATTGTACAATATTCTCATAGTGTTTGGGGCACCTGTTAAACTAATTAAGCATATTAAAATGTGTTTAAATGACACCTATAGTAAGTCCATACAGGTAAATATTTGTCTGATAATTTTCCTACCCATAATAGTCTAAAACAAGCATATGCTCTCTACCATTACTGCTTCTCAACTTTGCTTTAGCATATGCCACTAGGAGGGTCCAGGGAAACCAGGTGGGACAAATTAAATGGGACACATCAGCTGCTGGCTTATGCTGATGATGTGAATATACTGGGAGATAACAGATACCATAGAGAAACACACAAACTTTAACTGAAGCCAGTAAAGAGGTTGGTCTAGAAGTAAACACAAAGAAAACTAAGTATGTGTTGCTGTCTTGTCACCAAAATGCAGGGCAAAATCATGATATAAAGATAGGCAAAATTTTGAAAATGTGGCACAGTTCAGATATTTGGGCACAACAATAATAAATCAAAACGTGATTCAAGAGGAAATTAAGACAAGACTGAACTCAGGTAATGCTTGTTACCATTCAATCAAAATACTTTCGTCTTCTCATCTGCTTTCTAAAAACATAAAAATTAAAATATAGAAAACTATAATTTTTGATGTGGTTCTTTGTGGGTGTAACACTTGGTCTCTGACATTAAGGGTGGAACATAAACTGAGTTGTGTATGAGAACAGGGTGCTGAGCAGAATCTTTGGAACAAAGTGAGATGAAGTAACAGGAGGTTGGAAAAACTGAGCTTCATAACTTGTGCTTTTCTCCAAGTATAACTGGAATGATTAAGTTAAGGACATGACGAGCATTACACTTAGCACACATGGGGAGGGGTGGAATTCATATGATATTGGTGGGGAAACTAGAAGGAAACAGCCCACTAGGAAGAACAAGATATATATGGGTGGATAATATTAAAATGGATCTTAGAGATAGGATGGGGTGGTATGTACTGGATTGATTTGGCTCAGGATAGGGACCAGTGGCAGGCTCGTGAACACGGTAATGAACTTTCGGGTTCCATAAAATGTTGGGTAGCTCTTGAGTAGCTGCACAACTGGATGCTTCTCAAGAAGGGATCATCCCCATGAAGTTAGTCATTTAGTTATAAGGAATGGCAACATACAAGAGTTTCTTCTGGGATATTATGCTGTAAAAGTTGTCTTTGCCCTTAACTAATTAAGCACTACGGCATGAAGGTGTATGGAGGAGTGGATGTATAGATCCACATCTTCTTGACCTAGGCACTAGCTGGAGGTGAGTGGTCAGCTTCATGTCCCTGTTGCTTTAGCCCCAACGGAAGAGCTCTGGCACCCATTGGATAGGAAGTTGCGTGGACCCCAGAGCTGGTCTGGATGACATGGAGAACTGAAAATTCTTGCCTCCATCAGGATTTGAACTCTGACCTCTTGGTCGTCCAGCCCACAACCAGTTGCTATATCAACTATTCTATCCTGGCTCTTAGTATGAAATGTAGTCTGGTGAAATTACTCCATGTTTCAGAGGAACACATTGCCTCCATCTTCAGGGTCTTCATGGCTGAAAAGTAAGAAGGGCAAGCAACCAGCATGAAACAGGCAGGAATCTGAACTATGCTCCATTTTCATGATGTATTCTTGCTTGGCTTACTCTTCAACCCTGAAAATGGAGGCAACATGTTGTTCAGAACTATATGAACTGCATGGCATTGAATCCAAGAGGATAAAAGTCTTCACAACCACCACTGTGAGAACCTCAAATCATAAAAAAGTGTTGCTTCCAAAGTAAATTAAGGATGTACTTATTGCTTTGCTTGCATGGGCCATATTTGTGTGCTCTGGTTGTTGAGTTAAAACTGCAACATATAATGTCACAGAGGTGGTGAGAACACAAAGATGCACTGGAAAAATAACTGACTCGAAGAAATGCTACAACCTACCAGAAATGATGCTTTCATGTAATTTCAAAGAAAACTGGTAAATGACGTGGCTGTACAGTTCTAAATGAACCAGACACACCAATTTCTGGTCTCTACTGATGATGTTACCTTGTCAGGCACACATAAATTATTGTCACATGTGGGGTGGTACGTGGTACGCAGAATGAAAATGATGGGTTCTGGTTCGGATGACGGGATTTAATAGCACTTTGGTTATAACCTCTCTTAATTACAAGCAACATAGCGCTACTGCTAATTTACACATTTTACAGTTCACTGTTGCACACGCGCTAGGATTCTCAGTCTTCACTAGTTGTCTCCTGGTAAGGATCTCAACACTGAAATTAGCACTTCAAGAACACTATGAAGTCCTCTTGCAATTTCTTGTTCAATCACTCTGGAACTCAAGTGCACTCTGCTGAACTTCATGTGGCTGTCTCCTACCGAGAACTCATTCGAAAGGAACTGCACTTAAAACTGAAAACTTTTACATCTGTAACTGTCGTTATATAGCCTCCGCACTGACCACGCATGGAAAATACAGTCCTATTGTTGCATAAGGAAGACCACACAGAAACCAAGTCATGTGACAGCTACCTTGCCAGTCCACTGGTGCGCTGACTGTTGCCTAGCAACGAGCTATAAACATTTGTCCTTTTGTTGAGTGCACCTAAGTGAGGCGTTTATCGCACTGTTGCCTAACTGTACACATTACAATATCAAAAGGGTGGTGGGGGGGTGGGTGATAGAAGGGTAGTCTAAAAGTATACATGGTGAAAAATAAGTACCAAGATTTTCATATCTCATTATCAGAATGCAGGACAGGATCATAATATAAAGATGGCTAATATGCTTAGATTAAGTTCAAATATTTGGGAACAAACATGATCAAAATCACATTCTCACAGAAATTAAGAGCACATTAAATTCAAAAATATACTTGCCACCATTTCGTTCAGAATCTTGTGTTCCCACCTCCTACCCTGAAGTACATGATTAAAATATACAGAACTGTAATTTTATTTACACTATTTTGTACAGGTGTCAAACTCAGTCTTTCACACTACATGAAAAACACATATTGGGGGTGTATGAAGCAGGGTGCAGAGAAGAATATTTGGACATCAGATGAAGTAACAGGAAGCTGGAGAAAACTGCATAATGAGGAGCTTTATAATTTGTACTTATTACCATCTGTATTTTTTCTTTCACCGGCTCTACAGCCCCCTTGGGCCCTGGCCTCTAATTTTCTCAGTTTCATGATCATTTTACATATGGCAGAACTCCTTGAATGAGTGATCAGCTCATTGCAAAGCCTCTACCTAAACACAGGACAACACAAACACAGAATAAGCGCACGCACGCACGCACACACACACATATATCTATACCAAACATGCATGCCTTGTGTGGGATTAGAACCCATGATCCCAGCTTCCGAGCAAGCGAAGACAGTACATGACTTAGACCGCTTGGCTACCATGACTGGCCTCACCAATTGTATTAAGTTGATAATACCAAGAAGCATTAAGCATGCTTGAGACAGATGACAAACAGACGCTGTGGCCAGAAAATCAGAGGGGAAGAGATCACTTGGGTGATATAACTACAGATGGCAGGATATTATTAAAATAAATATTAAGGAAACAGGGTTGAAGGGTAATGATTGGATTCATCTCACATGAGATACAGACCGGTGATGAGCTCTTGTAAAGAGTAATAAACTTTAATGTTCTATACAAGGTAGCAAATTTCTTGAATTGCTGAGAGTCCTTTATATCTGACTTAGCAAATTTCACAAATTTGGACAACGAAAACTACAAGGTTGTATATTCTTCTATTTACAGGGCCTGGAAAACCCACAGTTATTTGGAATTATGTAAGGACAATAGTGATTGTAAGATTTGAGGCTTTCACGGCGGTGACTATGAAGAAAGCAGTCTTCTGGGATTTGGCACCGTGTATATGTGGTGTTAACCGACGTTTCGGAGGAACTGCTTTCTTCTGACAATAGTGATTGTTTAAATTTATAAAAATTTGCAGGTACAGACCCTGCCAACACTAAATATAACAAGATTTTCAATGTTGTTTCTAGTTCCACAATTCTTAATCACTTCTGAGAATATGGTACAAGACAGTATGACCTATTATTCCACAAAGAAAAGGTTTGCTGAAGTAAGCTTTTTCAGCAAAACTGACAGTGAGAAAATCAACAAAGAAATCATTTCACAGCCACAAAAGGGAGAAATGTGAAGGAGGTGTACATTCTGCATACTGATCATAATGATCAAATGATCTGTGGAACCACCAGAAACAAACATATTGCAGTGGTGAACTGCAGCAAATCTGTTTACCTCATGTCATACTATTATTTTCAAAGAAAATTTTGACTGAAGACACTTTTCTTTCATTCTTTTTATGTTGCAAAGTTTGGTACTTACATGGTATGAAGAGCAACAAAAAAAAATCTGACTTTAAAAGTTTTATAAGTAGCAGAAGTATCACTCAGTGAGATGGGGATAGACATCATTGCAATATCTGAAACCACTGCAGACTTGAGAGATGAGATTACTTCCCATACAAAATCCTGTATTCATGATGTATACTGAAAGATGTAAGGTTGAGTGGACAAATACAAGTATAAGCTGGCCAAACAGAAGCAAAGCATAGTACTGTATTGTACTACAAGAAGGATGACACAGATCTCTGAGGGAATGTTCTGAAAAGCACCATTCAAAGATAACGTGAGTAAAACTGAACATAAAATACAACTGAACTGAAAGTTTATATATGAATATGCATGACAGTACTGTTGAGTTGACAGCCTGTGCCTGTGTACGTGATGCCAACCAGCTTCCATGTTTGCTTCTGTGGCAAAGCTCAACAACTTCCTGTAAGTACTGTTCTTTAATATACAATTTTTCTAAACACTCTTTTCCTTTTTTTATAGGATTCACAAAATTGTAAATTTTAAAAATACTTATTAGCTTCAATCATGTTAGTCTTATATCCAGCTTCTGCATGTATAACTTTAGAACGACTAAACGGTTTCATGGAATTTGAAACTGGGGAGTATTATTAAATCTCATAGCATATTTCAATTTTGGTTAAAATTAGACAAAAGAAAACTTCACTAAACACTGTATTTACCCATCCATTGTCCTTCTACTGGGGTTTCAATATATAACAAAAATTATTTTATATTAGCTTCAGAGAAATACTTTGACTCATGAAAGATAAAAAGGGTTATGGTACAAAGATTGTATAACAAGGCACTTCATAATGTAAAGAACTCATAAAATACAGTTAAGGTAAGCAAATAAATGAGATTATTATGGACTACATACATTGTTTGGATGGGACATACAAGGGTTATATACAGAATTTTAGAGAAGAAACCTTCAGAAGTGTGAAAAGGAAATGGGAGAAAAATAAAACAAATGAAACTCAACAAAGACATGGAGTGGATCAAAGTAGCTCAATTTCCAGTAAAGGCTTTTGGCATCAATGGTGATAAAACTTCTGGGTTCTACTCAGCTTTTAGTTACAACATGTTATAATAAATCAACCTCTGATATGCCAGAACTAGTACATTTCGAACAAACAGCATAACTAACTCCACAGAGCTGAGCAATTCTTGAGAAGCATCTAGTTGTTCCGCTAATCAAGAACTACCCAAAATTTTGTGGAACACAAAAGTTCATTACCATATTCACAAGAGCCCTTCATTGGTCCCTATCCTGAGCCAGATCAATCCAGTCCATACCACCCCATCCTATTTCTAAGATCCATTTTAATAATATCCACCAACCTACATCTTATTCTTCCTAGTGGTCTCTTGCTTTCTGGCTTTCTCCCTCATATCCCATATGCAATCTTGCTCTCTCCCAACTGGTGATACATGCACTGCCCATCTCATCCTCCTTATCTTCAACACTGTAATTATACTTGGTGAAGAGCGCAAGTTATTAAGCTCCTAATTATGCAGTTTTCTCCAACCTCCAGTCACTTCACCTCTCTTTGGTCCAAATATTTTCTTCAGCACCATGTTCTCAAACACTCTCCGTCTATGTTCCTATCTTAATGTCACAGTCCAAGTTTCACACCCACACAGAATCACAGTCAAAATTATAGTTTGTATATTCTAATTCTTATGTTTTTAGACAGCAGACAGGAAGACAAAAGGTTCTGAACTGAATGGTAGCATTGCTCAAATTCAGTATCCTCTTAATTTCCTCCAGAATCAAGTTTGGATATGTTATAGTTGTTCCCAAATATCTGAACTGTGCCACATTTTCAAAACATCTGTTGTATATCTTTATGTCATGATTTTGCCCTGTATTCTGGCGATGAGACAGTAACATATACTTAGTTTTCTGTGTCTACTTATAAACCAGCCTTCTTAGTATCGTCAATTAAAGTTTGTGTCTTTTTCTTTATGGTATCTATCAACACAGACCAGCAGCTGTGTCCCATTTAATTTCAGTCCCACCAGGACCTTCCCTAATGGCATATTCTAAAGCAAAGCTGAAAAGAAACGTGTTAAAGCATCTTCTTGTTAAGATCATTTTGGAAAGGAATTCATCAGACAAATCTTTATCTACAAGGACTTTCCTACAGATTTCATTTAAACACACTTTAATAAGCCCAACTAAAACCATGGGTACCCCAAACTCTATGAATAATTTGATGTACTGTTTCACTGTACTCCTATTTCTTCTCCAGTGTCAGATGGATGCAAAAAAATGTGATTTGTAGTTGATATGTTAGTTTAAAACCCTCAATGACTATCCCCAGTAATTTATTCTACATATGGTCTTAACCTTGAGAGAAAAGATATTGGATAAAGTTTTGTATGAAGTTGATGGTACTGATATGCCTTGATAATTACTAGTCAGTATTATGGCCCTTCTTGTAAACTGCTACAATAATGAACTCCTTCCACTGAAAATACAATTCTTCCTCACTCCAAACAAGATTAATGAGTTTATGGACCTCAGGCCAAAATGTTTCACCTCCTCCTTGAATAATTTCTGCCAGAATTTGAGAACTACATAGCAATTTATACTTTATCAATGTTGAAACAGCAATTTCAACCTCAAAAGACTAGGAACAGGTACCAATGGCTCAGCTGTATGTATTTCTATCTGCCTAACATCACTGACCCTAAGTACATTCAGTAGCTGAGAGAAGTAATTCTTCCATCTGTTCAAAATGCCACAGGATTCTGCAAGCAGATCACTCTTCATATCCTTTAACAAGTTACTTCTTGGTTGGTAACCCCTTCTAAATTGATTATTCCTCTACACAGGTCTCGCAAGATTTTCTTCTCACTGTGTGTTGCAAGCTCATTAAATTTGTCTTTGATGCATTCCATTCTTACTCCTGAAATACTTGCTGGCTTCATGTATCGTTCAGATTAATCCCATTTATTTGGCTTTGATCTTGTAACCACTGCAGATTGGTTTGTTTCCTTCAATCTAATAGTTTTGATCATCCTTTGTTGAACCACGGCTTATGATGCTCCAATTTGTAACAAACTTGACTCTCTTTGGCTACTCTGTCAAAAATGGTCCATGCATTTATTTGCCATATTCAATAAATCAGTTCTTCTGCTATAAAAGTATGCCACATATCTTCACACTTAGTATAAGACCTACTTCTTACAGACCCTTGTGCAACATGAGAGCTGAGACGAAGAGTCAACTACAAGTAGACATACAACAATGTGACCACAGATACTACATCATATTATTAAAAAAAAGTCACTTAAAAGCAACATCATCTCTTTCTCACTACACACACAGTCTCACAATGGGTCTCCTTGTACTTTTGACAATGAAAATACACCATCACTAACAGGTTCTCACTGATATAACCACACAAACAGGGCTGTATCAAACTTAATTACAGAACATATTTTTTCCCCACTACAAATGTCCAAATTACCACGTTTATCCAAATTATCTTACACTTTTTCTGAAAATTTCACACTAACCTAAGGAACAGCAATTGAAGATATTCTATCTGCTATGCTATTTTGAAATTAGAATTGTTGATCTTCTGTCAGTTTGGTAATCAGTTCACTGTATGGTCCAAGAGAGAATGTAACAAATTCCTTGGAGCAGATGCAGACAATTAGACAGGTTAAAGTGTTTCAAGGCGCAAATCTCAATTTATTAAGCTTTTTCCATAGCTTAGGTGGCTGATCACTGGCTTCCCACTGAGTGGCTAAGGTTTGATCTGAAGTCAGGTCATGTGGGATACACGATGTAGAAAATGGTACAGAGGTAGGTTTTCCCTGAATACTTTGTTGGTTTCCCTGCCAATTCTCATTCCATCCACTACTCCACACTCATTGTCATTCTATCATCAATGCTATGCAGTCTCAATAATGACAGCATTCTTAAATAACCAACACAAAAACATACATTAAGCAGTTTTTGAGAAAAACGTTGAACTAATATGCCAGATCAACACTAGGTTTTATTAACATGGCTGTATAACTGAATAGCTATCATATTCCCACCACAGAGAATAAATTCCCAGCATATATGGATGGTGAACCACGACTGCCATACAAGTATCTAAATGCACAATGTACAATGTTATATTCTGTAACTAGGCAATAAATTAATATTTATTCTAAGTTTAAAAGAAATGAGTCACATCCCATTTCGGACAACACAGTTTCGCTTCCTTCCATTCAGCAAGCTACCTTCAAGTAATACAGGAAGGGAAGAATTAACATGACAAGTGTATGGCCAAGAAATAATTTCAAAAATGGCAAAAGAATACTAAATTGAACCATCCTATCGCGCTGTGTATATCTGACTAGCCAGAAGCATGAAATGTTGTCAAATATTTCCAAGTCTCAGTCAGGCCAAAGCTTAAATGGAAGCAGACAATACAATAACAAGAAGTGTAAGTAATGTACTGCAAGTGCACAAGTAAGTGATACCAAACTCGATGAGCAGGTCTTAATTTGTTCTACCTACTGCCCACTATTTCATAAGAGATACCGACACTAAAGGATTCAGATACTGCAAAACGATCCACATACTTCTCAGGACAGAGAATGAAGCAGAATAATATGAATGCAATACAAAGCCATCAAAATGAATAAGGTTTTGTATCTTCACCTAGCCTTTACAGTATTTCCTATTTTTTGTGATAACATGAATATGTTATGTTATTCTATGTAAAGGATAAGAATAACAACTTGAAGGTACAATTAATATGTTGTTGGACATTATCCATCATCATGTCTATTCTTAAAAAACCATCCTGTTTCTTTTAAAAACACAACATTTCGGGGACTGGATTCTGGATGGATAATGTCCAACAACATGTCAATTGTAACAATCTACCATCATCACAAACTTTTTGATCTTATTAACTTGAAGGTAACTCTGAAGCTCAAGTAATGACTCTAGGATTAGTCAAAATGTAACATTTCTTCTGCTGAATGTCCACAACAAAAATTTCTGATGTAGTGCAGGATACAGCATTTGTACTTGCAGTTTATAACATAATTAGTAGGTGGCTCTTATAATATGATACCAAGAATATCTGGGAAAGACAACATTAAAATTAGTGTCCTCACAACACACTGTGTTACAGCAATGAAGCAAATGCTATTATGTTCCACAGCTATTGCAATATATAGGAAATAAAAAAGTGACATGAAATACAGCATTTCCTATAACAGTAAGAGTCTTCCATGGCATTTACAATATGAAATATCCCCAAACATCAAGAATAACTGATATAAAACAGAATGTTAAGCAGTACTTTGTACTCACCAACAGATGAGGAATTTGAGAACTCACTAATCAAACTGTTCTGCATGAAGACTCATGTTCATTCAGGAGCCTTCCAAGAAGATGCAACCAGTAAAGAAGAATGTAGTAGAAATTCTGCCTGGGTTGACCAGCACATAAACTTGACCAACTTAACCATTGGTCGGCCGTCATACTACTCCTCACAAATTCACACGTCGACACTTAAGTTTCCTGCTGAATGATGATTCCTTCCCCACTTGTCAGCCAAACAGAAACAACAAATGGATGGTTCCAAGTGATATAGACCAGAAGATGAAACGGGAATGGAGTCAAGAGCAGTGCAATTCAAATATATTTTTTCATCCTTTGATTAACTGAGGAGAGATGCCAAAACTTCATAGCAGATCCAAAATATTTTGCTCTTCTTTTTTCAGCAGTCCTTGTATCTTCCCCTGATGTCTTCTTTTAACACTCTTCATTTTCTTTCGCGGAACTTTGGTAGTGGGGTGGAGCCAAACAGTTCAATGTGAACTTCAAAGTAGTTTATATTTTATGGTTTCTAACACTACACTTATAAGAACCTGACTGCTTCTGTAGGTGTGAATGTTTCAGTGGAAGTGAACTCCATTTTTCAAGCAAAATTCCAACACACAATGCAGTTTTTATCAAATAATCTGATGTAAATTCTTTCAAGGAACACAGAAAATGTAACACATAAATAGCAAATTTGTACTATGGGATTTTGTAGTTAAAACAAGCATGTTTAAAAATTATGCTGATGACACATAACATTCATCATGTAATGCTGCTATTATAATTCACGAGTGCTGTAGATATACTTGAGTCTTCAATCTTCTCTTCCAAACATGATGAAATTACAAGCATCTTTAAAATAGAACAACAACGTTCATCAACAAGAAAGGAGTAATAAGACAGATGATAAATTCAAGCCAATCTCCAGTTACATTACGTAGGAGCATTAACTACATGGAATGTTGTCTTCACCAAAAGCCAGACATTCTCAACGTAGATCTTGGGATTCCAATCTAAAATACTGGAGTTTAATGTTGAAGCCACATGGTAGAATGCTGTCTTGAGAGACAGTCAATGTTTCTCATGCACTGCTCACAATTTCCTTTCAATGAATGAAGCATCTTGATGCTGGTGCAACAACATTATGGCTCATCCAATGGGAAGATGAAAGCTTGCCTAATTCTTTATTTCTTCAGTATAAGTTCTATAATTAAAACATGCTTTCTCTTCTCCTGCATGCGATGGAAATGCCAATAACTTTCCCAAAATGTATTGCCTTCTTTTTTGTTGCTTTTCGCTATAAATGCAGATGATATTTAACTGAGATCAATATTAACAGAATCTTCTTGGATGGTGATGCATATGATGAACAAAGCCTCTAAGAGATCCGAGTCATTTCAAAGATCAAAACAATTCCAACTTTTGAATATTATTTACAGCAGTTTCTTCCTCAACACGCACTTTACGAGAATCCTTCTTGAAAAGTGTACCACAACATAAACTGAATTACATATTAAACTATTTACAACTTCAAAATTCTGTTAACTGTTGGAACAATCGTACACTTTCATCTCGCAGATGGCCACGACAGTCTTCAAAACTATATACAACTGAGCAATTATGAATTGTTTCAGGTGTGTTATTTCTTGATAAATATCTTCTCGTAAACCAGGATTATCAATGATTCTTCTACACATATCTGCACTCTTCATGTTTCATTTCTTCTAAATCAAGTACATAATATCACAGGAATATGACAAGAGTCTATATACTTTGAAATCAAGTGCCACAATAATGGCCAAAGAAATTGGCATGAGTAGATTTGATACTCTACAATATGCATTCTACTCACAATTAAAAATTTCCTTTCCTTCTTCCATCCGTCTATCCCAAGACCAGAACTGCTGATCCTTCGTGAAATGAAGCTCAGCATATTTTATGGAAAAACGGTCCTTTCAAACTTATTCACATCACTGGGCAAAAAATTTGAAACTATTTTTGGACAATGACCTAAACCGTTCTGCAAGATGGCGTTGTTGAACAATGGAGATCTTCTCCTCGGACCCGAAGTCTAAACAATAACGATACACAACCTTTCATTTCAACATTCATAACCTTTTATATCTTCCACCCCACTAGAAATTGGGACAAATGGTAAGACTGGACAGATTCCCAAGAAGAAACAATACACATGTGACCAGGCAGGCCAAACTAGTTAGCAGCAATGGGTGCATGAACTGTGCTCTGGCTGGCACATGGAAGATGCGGCCACACGGCTAGTTGGTTGGTGTGGGGGATGGAATGGGTTTCCATGTAGTCGTTCAGCGAAGTAGGGACCTTGTATCTCACGTCTGTAACCCAGAAAACCTTCCAGCCTGCCTGCAAACTGCAAGTTGCCTCCCCCAGCCAGCGGTGCTAGGAGACTTGGATACTAACCTTCGAGGACAAACTGCCTTCCAGCTTTCTGCGTTTCACATCTGCAACAATGCAACAAAAATTACATTCACAAAAATACTATTCACAAAGTAAGTTCCTTAAAGTTTTTGCTCCTGATTGACACAATACCACCGAATGACAAACGTAAACACTCCGAACATCATAAACAATTACAATTACTATCATTTGTATACTAAGGATGTGAGAGTAAGCTATTAATCTGCAGAAAATGTAGATGAGTTTGTGGAAATAACAGCAAGGCGATTTGAAAGTTTTTGTTATATAATGAGTTATCAACTACTGATGCTATGTGGAGCCAGACAATAATGCAGAGTTTTTCAAACATTTTCAATTCATGTCACACTGAACAAAGTGATAAAACTGCCAAGGCACACAATCAATTTTTAGATATTCTGCACACCGGCATGCATCAAGACATGTAACAGTCAAAACACAATGTCTGCGACATGATGCAAAGAAAGGAGCACAAATGAAACGAATGAGATTATGAAAACCGCCACACACCGGCCTGAGTCATGATGCTGATGTCAGCTTCATGCTGAAAAATCATGAATGAAGCAAGACTGCGTATTCTGTCTCACGTCTTGATGCTTGTCCTGACGCAGTTGGTGTGCGGACACACTTAAGGACAGATGTTATCATTAACAACGAATATTAAGAACACATTTAAAAGCTCAATAGCTAAAATTCTAGGCACTGTTATTTTTTAAAATAATGATCATGGATATCCACAACTTTTTTATTCCTCAATTTTTACTCGCTTCCTTTTGCCCTTCCCCCACAACCCCACAGCACACCTGTGGGCCTTCACCTCACACCACATGGCACACCAGTTGAAATATCACCGCAATAAGGTGAGAGGAAGGAGGTGGGTATCTGAATAGAGGGCACAGTCAGTCAGTCAATCTGAATTCTTTTACTGAACTGGAGAACTCATGTGATAATTGAAATTACCATTTAAACTGATGACTGAATTATGATTATCAGAATTTAAGACTGCTGACCAATGATTACTGTATGATATTAAGAATTTAATAATCATAACCTGTATAGTTCATTTAAAGTCGGTCACGGTAGCCGAGCGGTCTAAGGCATGCACTGTCTTCGCTCGCTTGGAAGCCGGGATCGTGGGTTCGAATCCCACTCAGGGCATGAATGTTTGTGCGTTTTTCTGTGTTTGTCTACAGGTAGAGGCCTTGCGACGAGCTGATCACTCGCCCAAGGAGTCCTACCGAACGTGTAAGATCTAGTAAACCGAAGTGAAACGGAGAGTTTCATGGAGGCAGGCCTAGGCCCAAATTGGGGCTGTAGCGCCACAGGAAAAAAAAAGTTCATTTAAAGGGGGCAACTTCCTATAAACAGTACACGAGTAGATGGCATGAAACCCAGCTTCTCAAGTCACTTTTGGTGAGAAATAAATATATAAAGAAAAGTCAAAGAGTGCCAACACTATAATCACTTGTGGTTACGATCTGCAAGTGTTCAATAAATCCAATTACCAACCCAAACTCCATCTATAGTCACTTAATCTTGTGACAAATATATTACAGATGTTTTCAGTGAGCATACCTCTGTCGACCTCGGGCGGCTCTTGGCTGCGCCTATGGCCCGAACCCGAACTGCTATTGGAAAGGCTGCTGAGGTCTCTATCTCTGTCCCGGTCATCGTGTGTTGGCTCTCGAGAGTAGTAGTGACTGCTACGCTCATTTCCCATTCCACTGCTACTGCCATAGTACCGCTCACCACTTCCACCACCGCCAAAACGCTGCTGCAATACCTGTTCTTCCTTCAAACATGGGCTTGGCATTTCCAGGTAACGATCATCCTGCAATGTATCCATATTTGTAGCAACTGCCTGAAGTGCTCATGCAAACCATTTTACTTGTTAACGTCCAAGTAGAAGCAGTTACTTACTCGGTAAGCCCTTTCTTCTCTTTGTAAAGCCCTCTCCTCTCTTTGGGCAGCTTTCTCCTCTTTTTTTTCTTTGGATCGTTTCTCGCGTTCTCCTTCCTCTTTCCTCTCTTCCTTCTTTGATAACTTCTCCTTCACTTCATAATCTTTCTCTTTGTTTTTCTCCTTTTCAGGCTTCTCTTTATTAGATCTGAAATGAACATAAAGTAAAGACCGATTGTATTTAGGCCCACACATGACTGCTGAGCAACTCAACGGGGCATAACACCAGAACTTCATGGATTGCATCCTGATGTGAACTCAATAGTTTTGTGAATTGGACCGTCATCACAACATAATATTATTTAAAATATTATGTGCCGACAGTCCAATTCACGTAACTACATCATCAGAAGTCAGTATTAACAAAATTGTAAAGGTAATAAGCAGAGATGAATTCAATTCTGACCTTGACACTAGACTAACTCAGTCCTTGTTGAAACAAGCCACAATGCACACAATGCCCATAGAGAAGGAACACATACATATTTGCAAAAGCATTCTATTATGGCTTATACCCATGATGATATATTGCATATAATATTAACACATTGTAAGAGCCCCAAGATTTAAAACAGCACAACACTGGGCAAAATAACTTCCACACTGTGAGTTGCTTAAACAACATGGATTCACATGACCTGTCACACAACACTGCAGCTATGACACTACATGAGGAATTTTAACCTTATATTCCATAATTTTTAATACTGTTCCAATATTTTATATTTTTATTTAACTGTGTAACATTCAATTCTTTATTTATAATTCTTAATATACAATATCTTTTAACATACTAATCTCCTTTGATATAATATTATCTGATATTTTTTAAATACAAATTCCTTGTACATTTCTAATATTTTGATAATGGTAATACTGTAATTCTCACACTGTAATGTAAGGCATAATTTTTATAATATGGAAGCACTGCACCAAAACATGAACCCATATTGGGAATTCAATTAACCTTAGTCATATCATTCAACACTGCCTGACGATGGTCCCATGAGGACCGAAACATGTAGCGGTAATCTGAGAAACACTGACTGACTGGAAAACCACTTTTTTTGTGTTGACAGATAACCTTACTTAGCCATATGTTTGTGACACACAACAGGATGCACACTGAGTAAAAATTACCAACAAATGTGACACATTAGGGCGCCTCCTCCAGTTAAAATTATGATACAAATGAAATGTGCTCAGAATTTTCAAGTTGTTGCATAAAATAAAATCTATTAATGCTTTCCAATTCCTGTTACTTGTCATGATTAGGGCAAAT
The DNA here is from genome assembly GCF_002891405.2 of Cryptotermes secundus. Taxonomy (NCBI): domain Eukaryota; kingdom Metazoa; phylum Arthropoda; class Insecta; order Blattodea; family Kalotermitidae; genus Cryptotermes; species Cryptotermes secundus. The sequence goes on along the minus strand of NW_019729899.1, from coordinate 803,098 downwards.
TTTATTGCAATTCTTACAATGCCTATTCTGGTATAAAATCCACAGCAAGAATCATGTAATTTACTTACATGTTTACATTTGTTAAACATTTCTCAAATTTTCTGCAAAATGAGTAACATCCTTCTGTGTTTCCTAGGGGACAGACAGCATATTATAAAACCTCTCATCATCAAGTGAAGAGAAGCAAAGCAGTGCCTGTGCCTAATTAAGGATGATACCATGAAGACATGAAGGGCTTGGCACTAGACTGTGGTAAGTGGTCACCTTCATGTTCCAGCCACTTCACCCTTGGAGAAAGAGACCCTGCCACCCACTGCATATGAGGGTGGAGGGTGGATGGGGCTCACAGCTGGTCTGGTCATTGTAGAAAGAAGAAAACTCTTAGCCCTGCTTGGGGTCAAACCCAAATTCCTTCATTGTGCAGCCTAGTTGAAGAATTAATGGGCTTTGTAATAACTCCAAGTTCTGGAGTGCTGAATGAATGCATGGTTTGGTGAGAAGGGCTCGACAGTTTAAGCCCAGACAATCATGATTATTAAAAATACCGTTGCTACTGAAACATACCCTGACAAGGCATCACGTTTGCCTTCAGATGTACTGGTCACATTAGTAATACCAGATTTGGATGCACTGCTCGATTTGCTACTTGACAACTCTCCCATGGTTGTTGTCTGTTGTTGCTGTTGTCGGCTGGCACTTTTGCGTTCACTTCTTTCCTTATTGCTCTCTCGTACAGTTACTGCTTCCTTTGTTTTCTCTACTGAGCGCTCTTTCTCTTGTTTAATTTCTCCATTCACTTGCTTTGTGGCAACAGCTGCTATTGGGCTGGTGTTCAGTTCTTGTTTTACTGAACCACTGTCTTGTGATTTCGAAGGCTATAAACAGGAAGCAACAAATTATCAATGAAGATTTACAAATCTTTCTTGAGCAATAACTCGAAATTCAGCTGTTTAAAGAATTCTGTAGAGCTCTGGAATCAAAATTTTCATCATCACAAAACTATATAATTGGAGGCTACTCTAAACGTCTTCAAGTCACATATCTACCTCCTTCCTTTAGGCTCTAATCAAATATTACTGATCTACTTATTCCTCAGTTCCAACTATGGCAAAAGGTAAAGTTGTCCCTGTTCTTAATTAAACACTATTCCATGAAGACATATGGGGGAGCTGAGGTATAGCTCCACCTTTTTTGACCATGGCATTAGATCGAGGTGAGCTGTCAGCTTCAAACACATGCCGTTGGCTGTTTAACTCCCNCCCCCCCCCCCCCACCCCCCAGGGAAAGAATTCCCGGTACCCACTGAACAGGATGATGGGTGGGCCCACAGTTGATCTGGATGCTATGGAGAAGAGAAAAATCTTGCATTGCTGGGAATTGAACCCAGGCTGTCCAGCTTCTAGCCAACAGTTTCCAAGCATCTTGCTTTGGATGTAATATTTTTGTTTCTCTCAAAGAATAGGTAAGCACAAACATGAATTAGTATGTAAAAATATTATGGTCAGATAATTTGCTCTCTATTAAATTATCTGATCAAATATTTTTATGTATGCAATTCTTGTTTCTTACTACCTTTTCCTTGATGGAAATGAAAATATTATGTCCAAAGCAAGATGCATGGAAACCATGTTAATGAACTGCACTTTCCATCAAAATCCGAGAATAAGAGGAAGGGCTGGCAGCAATGTGAATTCCATTAATGTAAATATAGAGTATTATTCCACTGTAATAAAAGAGGCCACCAGTCCCAGAAATTAGACCATGATGAGACATGTGTAGGCATCAAAAGCTAGCCTAAGAGACAAATTTAAACAAGGTATGACATTGTTATTATTATTAGAGGGGGTGGGTTTCCCCATGCACTTAGACCAGTTATTGGTCCATTGTGTGTCCCCCTTTAATTCCTGTTGCCATACCCTACCGGTAATAGTGCGTGCTATCAGCCCCGTTCAGCCGAGGTCAGCCGTCGGTACCTGATATTTCCCCCTTCTACCAGAGGCACTGGAAACTACTTGGGCGGGAAATTGTTGCCTAATTTTGCTCAGAGGTCTCCTAGAGACATGAGGATCTTTTATGTGCCGTAAATCTACGACACGGGACCCACAGCTTGAAGTCCTTCCCGGAGGACTTGTTCCCTGAATTTTTCCGCCCTTAAAAATTCCACAACCTCCGCTGGGTTTGAACCCGTATACCTTGAGTCATGAGGTGGGAACGTTACCCCTAGACTACGGAGGCTGCTTTATGACATTGTTAAACACCCACATAAGTTCTTTTGTCAGTAGACACATAATTACCTTATCACCAACTTGATGGAAATCATTTTCACGAATCAGGGATGCTGATTTTGCCTTCAACTGACCACTGTAACTTGTGGCAAGAATGAATAAATCCTGCCTCTGATTTTTCTCCTCCTCACGAACCTGAAATACACACACACATATACAGTTAAGAATTGTTTTCACATTACAATCAGAGTAATGAAGTTAGAAAAATCAGTACCATCTGGGACTAGGGGATCTTTAAACCTCCAAGTAGTACAACGCTGGCCACCACATTTCAACTCAGGTATCAGTTTATCATCCAGAGGAGGGGAACTTAAACTTTCATGTAATACAGCGCTGGTGACCAAATTTTGGTATGGGGTTAATGGTATTAGTTGACAAATTGCACTTTTTGCCCAGCTATACCATATACAGGTATATGCATTGTCACAATAATACAACACATTGCCAGTAATAGTAGTAAAGTATAAAAATTTGTACAGGGTGGGTCATCTTACGGCAAAGCTGTTTCTATTCTTATTCTCCCATACAATATCCGTGTCCTTTTGTCCTTACAGTATCTCACGTAATGCCCTTCACAATATAGTAAAATAAAGTGAGATCATATGTATATTAAGCAAGTCTCAAAACATGCAACCAAATTCTACTGGTCACTAAACAAAATTCACTTTGTCGTAAACTCATCCTCCTTTAAAGGATTCTATTGTAAACACAGTGCAAAATTAAGATTTAAAATTTACTCATGACTGGTTCTTCATTCCTCTTTCATAAGCCAGCAACTGTGTTCCACAATTCCTTCTGCCTGATTTCATAAATCATGATCTTTAACTTGACTCACATTCTTACAACTATGCTAGTGTATGCAAGTATTAAAACCACAGTTACATGTACTTAATGTGGTAGTTATGGCTTGCCATTTTATGTAGCACAAATATAATTAGTCATATGACAAAACAAGTCATATCACAGCCATACTGTGCAACACACATTAGCCTATAAGATTCGTTAGCTGATACATTTATGACACTGACACAAATGCCATTTGGTGTCATTGATTTAAGGTTTTCCTGTACTTACTGTTTAGATGTATATACTCCCAATAAAACTATCATGACATTATTTCTTCAACTTAGATTTCAAATGTGTTGTCCTCAACAGGAACCTCAATACAAATTTCACTGTAATATCAGATGAAATGATTAAACCATTTCAGTGTTGTCATCTTTTCATACAGAGAGATTTTAACCTGCTTATGTGCATGATACAACATTGGGCCCACTGAACTGTCAAAATCACAGCCAGCTGCATTACCGACCTGCTTGAAAGCTACCTTGCACTTCACCAAAAGCACATACAACATACGTGGATGATAACTTGCTTATACAACACAGTTGCAGAAGCAGCGCATAGAAATATTCTGTATGGTCTACAAGAAACAAGTTCCATGTAAACAGTGTTGCATAAGCCAAGGGAGTGGTAAGTACATTATTGCGGCATACAGACCCACTGCTAAGCAGTGACTCTGTAAACAGTGACTCACACTAGATAACACTCGCAACATACATGCACACAATAATAGACGAACTGTGTTTTCTATGTGGTCTGTGGTGAGATGTTATAACTGCGTGCTCTAGTGAGCTGTAAAGAGTGGAAATAGTGAGTGTTATAGACATCTGTAGTTACGACCTACAAGATGTCACTAAATCAGTTCACCAATCTGAACTCCATCTGCAGTCACACATTCTATGTGACAACTGGTGTCAGAAGTGGTTGGATTGGACACTGCATTGAATTTGATTGTTATACGACCACACTACAAAAATGGAACAAACGATATAACACCTGCTGGCCAAGATAGCAGGAAAAGGTGGTCTCTCACCATGAAAAGATGAGTGCCAGACAAGAATATACAATAGCCAAGATGGATGCCTGTCTAGCAGAAATGTGAAGATTGCGAAATGAGATGACAGCCTGCCAAGAAGTGACAGAGGTCTGTCTGCAGGTCAAGGAGCCAATGTTACTGAAGGCAGTCTGTAGTGATGCATGAGGAAGTCCCCAGGAAAAGGCCACAATGGAAGCTTTTGAATACACCTGGATGGTGATATGCTTGTAGGGTATCTGAGATGAATAGCCTCAAGGAGGGAGCAATGCAGAATGCAGACCCATTGCTAAGCAGTAACTCTGTAAACAGCAGCCGCTGCTGGGTAGTGCCCGCAACAATAGGAGAACTGTATTTTCTATGTGGTGTGCGCTGAGATGTTATAACTAGGAGGACTGGAGCTTAGTCAGTTGACAGTTCTGAGTAGTCTGTGAAGAAAGGGCTTGAGCTTAAGGCACAGGAATAGTCATTGTTGGAGCTTTCGCCAGAAAATTTCTAGTAACAGACTGAGAACACTAGACTGTGTATTTTAGTGAACTGTAAAGCGTGGAAATGGTGAGTGTTATAGTTATTTGTAGTTATGACCTGTAAGCGGTAAATAATCTATTCACCAGTCCAAACCCCATCTATAGTCACACATACTAAATTAAATTCACTTAGTGGGGGGTGGAGTCCAACTGGATCCACTCAGCATGCCGGCCACTGATTGGCCTATTGCAGCCTGCCCTGGGTGATTATGATGATGGAGAATTTGGTGGAATCAAGATTGGCAGGGGAAACAGAAGTACTCGGAGAAAACTTGCCCCAGCGCCATTTTGTCCACCACAAATCCCACTTGACCAGACCCGGGATCGAACCAAGGCTGCCGTGATGGGAAGCCAGGGACTAACCGCTTGAGCTATGACGTGGCCTCATCACACATACTAAGTGACACTATTACAATTATATGATATTCATGTGTAACCAGTGGTTTAAATACTCTCAGGAAGCTGTGGATGAATTCAGTGTCTAGCCAGCCTGGTGTGTAGACCAAACAAATTGCTATGTGGTCCTCTACAAGCGTGTTCACACAAGGAGTGGGCTGTCAAACGAAGATGATTTCAAAGTCAAGGTCTGATGCCACTTCATGTCCTGGTTTGAAATAAGTACTACCTAAAAAAGCACTGTGAGTGAGGTAGGGCCACCATAACCTTAGGCAGAAGAGTTACAATGCCTCTACACTTCATCAAGCATTCAGCATCAATAAAATACTATTTTATGTAACCTTTTTGTTGCTGCTTGTTAATTTATCCCACAATACATCAAATCTGCTTACCACTTGGTAAACCTGAGTATCCTTGAAATACTGGGATAATTAGAACTTGTCTTATTTCTAGTAGTTACCAACATTGGTCAACTGAGGTTATAAATAGGGTACAGTTGTCCCTGTTGTTAATTAAGCAGTATGCCATGAAGATATATGGGAGAGTGGAGGTATAGCTCCACCATTCTCGACTGCAGTACTAGATGGAGGTGAGTGTTCAGTTTCACACTCTGGCCTCGGGCCAGGGAAAAACCCCCAGTTCGCACTGGATAGGAAGCTGCATGGGGCCCAGAGTCAGTCTGGACAACAGTTCTTCCCGGAGTGCATCCTGCAAGGACTTAAGTAATAAATTTATATTTTCAAAAGTACTTACTTTCTCTATCTTCCTCTCAATAATTTGACTCAGTTTGGCCAGCACTGGGAAGTGTGGAAGAATCTTAATGAGAATGATAAGTGAATTGCGAATCTGAACATAATCCTTCGAGTCTAGGCAGACAACCATAGCCTTTGTTATTTTATAATGCCACTTGTGGCAAACATGTCGGTAGTTCTCATATCCAACATGGTCATTTGCCTCTGAAAACTGGTTGCTCACACGAAACTTAGTTACAAACCCTGGATAGTTTGAACATTCCTGTAAGAAGAACATAAATTTACAATTCTTACAAGTATCAAAATTGAAGTGAACACGCAAATTTATAATCTCTTAACACTCTATTTTTTTAGATTATTTTGTAACTCCTCCCTAGCTGTAGGACGCAACGCTAAAGCTGTGTATGTGCTTTGTTGCGGTGCTCTTTTGAAGAGCTCTAGTAACAACATGGGTGCATAAAAGACCCAATAGTGGTGTGAGTGCTTGGGCAAACATGTTAGGCTAACTATTAATTTCTGCTACTAACCTTTTCAAAGGTAGCTTTCTCAGAATGCCACCTCATAACAGTTTCCAGCATGGCACATAGAAATCGACCATAGCGATTAGCCTCATTTTCAGTGCATGATGTTACTGAATATGTGATATCACAGAAAAGCTGCAAAAGAAGATACATATCCATAAAATCCACATTTCAAGCTTCTCTTGGCAATAAATGAACTGAAGCCACGTGATGGACATCATTCTTGGCAGAAAGAACTATGGCACCACTCTTAACCCCTCACCCTCAGAGTGGAGCGCTGAGTGGTGCTCACGCGCTGTGCTGTCTTTTTCTTCTATCTGTCGAATATATATAAAGCTATTACATTTTCCTCTCAGCAGCCGTGCAGATAAACCTGCAACCTTCAATATAATATGCACTACCAACCTGTTAGATTAAACTTTACTGTTGTTTTCTCCATATAAATATGAGGTAATTTACTGATCTTCACTTCAAAAACTTTTCAAAATGTACCACTGATATCCTATCTGAACAGGAAATTTTCAAATTTTGTACATATCAGACCAGAATACTGCAATAGATGAGTCTTTAATAATGTGGAGAGGGAGGCTTTCGTTCTAACATTGATGTCACTGACATTTAGAATTAAGTCTTATGACCTTTGTGAATCCAGCTCTGACTATCTTTGATTCTTTATTATTTATACTGGAAGAGACACCAGATTTCAGTCAACACTGATATCTCAGGAGAAGAGTAAAACAGCAGCTGTTGTGTTGACTCTTGTGGAACCATTGCTTCATAAAGAGCACACAATGTGGATGGCCAACTTCTATAATGCACCAGCACTGGCTTTAAAACTAAAATTTATGAACACTGATCATGCTGGTACTCTGCACCTCAACAGGAAAGATGTATCAAAAATGGTGAAAGAAAAGGAAAGGGGAAATTATGGCTCAGCATTCTGGCCCAGTGTCTGTTCTGAAACAGTGGGGGGGGAGTCATCATGATCAAAACATATGACGGTGGAGAAATGAGAAAGGTGAAAACAAAGTCTGTTTCAGTTCTGGACTACAGCTGAAACATGATAGGAGTTCATCTGAAAGATCAGTTCCTTCACACTCACCTTCTAGCAAAAAAAAAGGGGGGGGGGGCACAGCAAAATGTTCAGAAGAATACTCAAAGCCACAATTTTCAACAGTGTTAACTAGTTTTCCATGGTGAGATCTGTGCTACAAAAACATTAAAAGCTTAAAATGGATTAAAAACATATAATATAGAATCTGTGATGACTGGTAGTTCTGTAACTGCTGAAAGGGGAGAAAGAACTTTGTCTTCCGGGACAAATACGATACTGATCCCTTCTGACATCAGACATTGGTGTCCAAAGCAAAAGCGGACATCGGGAAATTCTTGGAGTTTGAGGCTGAAAAAGTAAATGAACTGCAATAAAGTTTTTTTTCCTTTCAATGCAGTTCTGAAAATTAAAGGCTCACATGTGCCTAAAAAATAGCCACTGAATGGATTTTGATGCCCTCTATGGTAACCTGTCAGTTGTCAGAAGGGCAACGTAATTCATTGTGGATTGAGTAACATCATGGAGATATGCATTCCTCAAGGCCATAATTTTTTACTTTCTCAAGAGTCCAGGAGCAAGGCTGAGAAAACCGAACTCTGACAATCTTTAACTCCAATATGAGCATGCAAAGCCATTTCTTCATTCATAAGCTGCCATATCCTTGTGTATTACATTATTTATTCTCGATTCAAGTAACAGTACTTTCAATATCTCAAATATAGCGGTACATGACATGATGATCAGTGAATAATAAATTCACATAAAAACCTCAGTCACAACAGCCAGGCTATGGGCCAAAGTTTGAATTTGGGATTTCCTGAAAGAAAGTGTTCCAACCATTTTGCCACAATGTGTATCTTCATACACCAGTAATTCCTAATACATTAAACCCCTGCTAATCCGGTTACAGTTAATCAGAACTGAAATATGAAAAGTTCCGTTCACAGTCGAGTACATACTTCAAAAGACACACTGGATTCAGGAGCAAGAGAACTTTCATATTGTGCTGAGGACAGCTGGAGAGACTGAAATCACATAAGTCAATATCCTAGATTGGCTTGAGACCCTGGATTTCAGCTTCTGACAAAGGAAGAAATTGCTGCAGTGATATTTTTTGTCTTCTTCAGCATTACCTATATTATCAAATTTTCCATTTATTTGTTTTCTAAGTTATTTTTTGTCTTTTACAGTTTTCGTTTTTCATTAATCCAGATGATCTCTCCCCCCAGTTAATCTGGATTAGAGAGGATTTACTGTACTTGCTTTATTTGAAGTTACAAATAGGTGATACTCACCCTGTCATAGCATAGCAATGTGGAGAAGTTGGCTGTCTTAAGGCTGTGAATAGTGTGCACAAACTTAGCACAGTACACAGCATCTGTAGCTGTGAAAATACATCTTGGGAATAGGCACAGTTGCAGGAACTGTGTGATGGTCTCATTCTTTGCTGATTTGGCTGATCGTGATAAAAACCAAGAATCCTTTTCCTGTAATTAAGCATGCAACAGCAGGTAAGGTTGGTCTCCAGGCATAGCAACTATAGGACACTGACTGAGATATGATTATTATGCATACTGAACTGTAAAGTACAATAAAAGTTCTCAAGACAGCAAGTTTTCAGCCAATATAACTGTGAAGAGGTACAAGTTCGAAAAACTTGACAAGATTCAATGCAAAATTTTCATACTGTTTGACAGATCATTTCATCTTGAATCATGTTCTGAATATTACGTGTTGTAAACATGTTTGCACATTCCTTAGCAAATATCTATATTATTTACTGAGCATTCTAATTAAGGGTTCAGGTGAAGGTAAGCACTAAGCTTTCAACGGGGGAAAACATAAAAAATTTGGAGGCGCCAGGTATCGATCCCGGTACCTCTCGCATGCTAAGCGAGCGCTCTACCATCTGACCTCTGAATGTCCTGCACTTCACAACTTCTCACAATTTATTAACCAATCCCCAGGGAAGCATAAACAAGAAGTTCCACTGTGTTTCTTTCATAACATTTACAATACCTGTTTTAATCTGGCCATAACCTTCTCAACATGTTCATGCTGTTTCTTTTTTTCTTCTTGCAGTTTCTCCATGAGTGCTGTATATCTCTCCTGCTCTTTCTTTCCTTTGCTGGCAGCCTGAAAAAGGGAATAAATCTCTTAGTACGTTCAAAGAACTCTTTTAACAGGACACATCACCTCTACAGCATGTGATCTGTATGTAATAGAAACAATAATCACTAATTTAGCAGCTGCCTTATTTATTTGCATAGGATAGATTTACCTCACCACCATCTGTGAGCAGACTATCTAGAAAATGTGGAAGCCTTGACATTTCACAACACTTTGGGCCTCCACGGCCTGTTACAGGGATAGCTTTACCTCACCACCATCCGTGAGCAGACTATCTAGAAAATGTGGAAGCCTTGGCATTTCACAACACTATGGGCCTCCAGGGCCTGTTACAGGGATAGCNGTTAATTTTTATTTGTAAAAATTGCCATAGGTATATTGTAGGAAATTCCATTCTCTTTCAGGTGGTTTTTAGTTCGTATTTCTAAGCTGCATAGAATGGAAAATATGTAGTTTTTTCTGAAAGTCTACAATATTAAAAGGGCAATGTCAAATTAACTCCGGCAGCAGCGCAGTCGTGGGGGGTTTAAATGCCGACTCTTAAAGGTTAAAGCTTCAGAAGGAGACACTCATGGGTCATTTCAAGGTACTATTCTAAGACCAAGGAAAATCTAAAAATGTATAGTCAGCAAAACAGCTGATATTCAAACTAGGCACCTCGTGAAAAGAAGTCACAAGCATGACCACATATACAACCCTCTTGGTAAATAAAATAAAATAAAGAAGAAGAAGAAAAAGATGGAGGAGAAGGAGGAGGAGGACAGTGACGCAGTGATAAGAGGAGGAGCCTGCCTTACCATGTCTTTGGAATCCATTACTTGAAGTGACAGTTGTTTGATCTTGTTAATTTCTCGCTGGTAACTGTCATTAGGAACAAACAGGTCATACATTGTCAGGGACCAGAAGGTCACCAGGAACTGAGGTGAGATGTCCTCCCAGACTTTAGGAGGATGCAATGGCCGAACTGAAGCCACAATAGGGCTCATAACTTCACCAGCAGCCTCACAATATTTCAGGTGTTTTGCAGAAGGTGATAATTTCTTGCAGTTTGGATCTGCCTTGCGTAATGCATCATACTTCAGCTGAAAGTAAATAAGAAAAACCATGTCCAGTTAAATTTGAACAAAAACACACTGTATTCCATCATTCACTCCCAAACACTAGTTACTGTCTATATAATAGGTGAACGCAGCAATTACTACACAAATGTAGGACAATGTTTTACATACATGTTCATAATTCTTTTGCTTGCTTACTATTTTAGCTATATGTATAACATAAACTCTGTCGTAAAAGCCACACTTTATTGTAGTTCTTGTTCCCCTTCTTTCACACTACATGTTTCGGCCACCATCAGGTGTATTTCACTTCACACAGCTGTCACACTGCACTCAATATTAATATTTAAACTCCAGATTTCCAATTGTTCATTGCTCTGTCATCAATCGGCACCCAATATTTCAGAACTCTCCTTGTTGGTTTTGTCAATTATATTTAAAATCTTTATTATATTGGCTCGTCGATTAGTTTAAAATTTTAAATTCACAATTTAGCTTTAATATTTAAAAACAAAGATCACAGAGATACTTGCGCTGTGCTTTTATGTGCTGCAGCGGCTACCTCTTGCCTTCAGCACAGTTCGGGTGTTATGTGTTGTGTTTCTTCAATACGTATTGAAACGTATTGAAGAAAAGCAGTGGCATGCACACAGAGAGCCCGCAACTACCTCACCCAGTGTCAAGGTTAAAAATGCACAAGAGCTTTATTTCCAGTCCTTCATGCCTAGGTGTGTGTGGTGCTGAGATTCAAACACAACTTCACCTTAATTGTTGCGTACTCCAACATCATTACCCAGCCTTCCTGTAATCCCCCCTGCTCAGGTATGCACCAATTCTGTTGTTGTTCTTTACTGTCATAACGATATATAGCACCAGCTTCCTAAAAGAAAAGCGCAAACTTCTTCAAGAAGCAACAAAGCAAGAACTTGCGCTCTCTTTATTGGGAAGCAAGAAGCAAAACGGGTTAAATGATCCAAACTGCAGCTATTGGAAACCAACCATGATAAAGTGAAGAAAATCCACAAAATTATCAGAGCCTTCCTATATCTCAGCACTGATATTATTGTATATATTAATTTCACCACTTTCACCTGCTTTTCCACTTGTACCATTTTCCACATCACCATTACACGTGGGAGGGCACCTCTTTATATAAAATACAACTGCCTTTTCGTTATGATGGACTGTTCTGTCCTCACCATTAAACAGGTTGACAATATAAGTAATTAAATAAAACTCACATTAATAGCATGTGTGAACATGGGTCGCGCCAAGAAGAAAGCAACATCGGCATGAATGTGATAGTCTGCCAGCATGCTGTGGATAGTGGGCAACTTTGTCACATATTCTTCCATTGATAATGTGGAACCAAGAAATGTACCGAACTGCACCAATGTATCCTGGCACTAGAGAAAGATAATATAAAAATATAAGAAATCGGAAAATTAGTTCGTTGCATAATTTTTCAAGTTAGGATCAGACGGAGCAGTAACAAGAAGTAACTTTTTTTATTGCTAGTGGGGTGGGACTAAATCCCTTGTACTGTGGCCACTTCTGGCCTATTGTATCAGACCCAGATGATAGGTGAGGGTGATTGTGAAGCAATTGGTGGAATGAAGATTGGCAGGGGAAACCGAAGTACTCGGAGAAAACCTGCCCCCAGCGCCACTTTGTCCACCACAAATCCCACTTGACCAGACCTGGGATTGAACCCGGGCAGCCGCGATGGGAAGCCAATGACTAACCGCTTGAGCTATGGCACATCCTAAGAATGTAACATATTCTTAATGCATTCAAAGGCAATCCTCAGCTTTCTATCTTGAAACTTATTATCACAATGGAATAAACGAAGAGATATCCACATTCATATGGTCCAGACTAGCGAGGCTTTATTGTACATCATTTGGAATATCATGAAATCTTGAGCTACAGTTCGGTGCTGCCATGCACAAAAGATTGAGAAACACTGACAGGATTTTGGAAATTGACAAATAAATGAGCAAAAATATTTGTTGTTCTACATTCACAGATCAACAAATGCCAGGTATGTCACCATACAAATAAAAATATAATTCACCTGGAATCTGAACATTTTACCACATAACACACAGATATTTATACAGCACAGAATAATTTTCTTGTTGTCAGGCACAATTTTTTCACTCATCGTAAACAAATAAGCATATCCGTCGAGTCTTACTTATATACCTTGCACATGACTGATTTCATTGCAAGTATCAATAAAACTTCACTTGTTCCTTCAAAACGTATTTTCAATAATACAAGGTGAAAGCCAAATCACAGAGACTTTTCATACCTGATCATACAATTTGCCAACAAGTTTCAGATGACTCTTGTCTGTTTCCTTGTACACAACACAGTATCTCTGCTGAGCCATAAGAAGACATAAAGCCACAGCCAAATTTTGCTCCGACAGTGCTTCTTTCAACCTCTGTGACGACTTTTTTGTGTTCCTCACCTGGCTGAAGTATCCAGCCTAAAAATTTAAACAAATAATAATTTTAAGTCATCAAGTTCTCTCCATGCATACTGCAGCCAAGCCAGGGGCTTTAACTAAGCAAGTTCTATGAGGTGTTCATGTTGCCAGTCATCTGTGCCATATAAAATGCTCTGCATCCTTGACAGGCAATGAAGATGATGAATTAACATAAAATTCTTAAAACATCACAGCAAATAGCATTTATTATAAAATATCTAACAAGTGTGTGACAACTCCACAGATATTTGAATTGTACTGCCTTCTGGGATGTGCCACTGTATAGTTAGGCAGAAGGTGACCAACACTTCAGAGGAATGTAATTATTCCATCAAAGTGTAAGCCTGCAAGAAGCAAGCAGAGTAGACTGCTATTCTGTTTGCTTGGCTTACCTTCTGATCCTGAAAAGGAGGCGGTACATTTCCTCTGAAACATCAATAAATTTCTGCAAGATAACACAACACCACATCCCAGATGACAGTGCTCTTCACAGTCCGTGCCATAAGAATCGTGGACCTCAATCCAAATATTTCCTTCCGCAATGAATTTTATCTGAAGGCAGCTGGTATGACAATGACTGACTGAAAAGTTAAGCTGGCATTAACTTTATGGATGCTAATTTCATGACTGAATGGCATGGAATTTAGTTCACAGCTGCATGTGTGAAAGTATGAGATCTCATGTGACCTATATTCCCCACTTTCCCATAATCCCAAACCCAATATACCTCTCCTTTCAGCAGATCTCCACCAGCCATTGCTTCTAGCTGTTCTGGTGTCATCTCCTCTGCTGCTTCAATTCCAGCCATCTTTTGCACAATCTCCTTCAGAATCAGCAGATCCAAACTATAAATGAAAAAGAAACATTATAGGGACCGTCATGTCTAAAGTAGACAATGTCCCATGTATTGTTTTCCATCAACTAGTTTCTCACAAGTGGCTCCATTGCACATCTCAAATTAGACAATGAAAAAGGAAATGAACAATGACTAGACTTACATTGTTTTGTATTACTTAGGTTATCTTCCAAGTTACAAACAACTAACTGTGCAAAGCAATGACAACAATTTTAAAAATCTGACAGGATAATTTTTTCTTGTTACAAGATGTGGGACAGTGCAATGGCAATACTTAACATGAATTGCAATAAGTTCAGCCAAAATAATTCAAGTGCTTTAGTCAGAGGGAGTTCATTTTCATAATCTACAGCATTTTTAATGACTTACGTCCTATTTTCATATTTCCTACAAATACTGTGAAACATATAACTGAATTTATTAATACAGTATTTGAGAATTAAATTTCCATTCTGTGAATATACTTAAAAAGTTGTTTGCAGATTTCATACACAACTGGTTCTTTCCCTACAACAGCCATGAGCTTCTTTTCTGTAGACACAGGAGTCTCAAATTTCATACCTCTTTTGCGCTTTTAGTTGGTTGGCAACATACTGTAACAGTCCTGTAAGTTCAATGTTGTACTTCTTGAAAATTGCACCACAGAAGGAGGCAAGGCTTTGCAGCCACAAGGAGATAGATGTTCCATCATGTTTGAAACGATCACGGTCTGCCGATGCCAAGGACTCAACGAGACAGTAGCCCAGTACATCATACGACAGACTTGTCAGATACTTTAATGAGTCTACAACAGGATTGATGAGGTTGTCATAGATCTGGATCTGAACCAGAACCTGGAAACATAATAAACAAAACATGTTACATGTTCCTTCACAAAAGGGGCAGAGTGTGTTACAAAAGACTTCAATTTCTTCTATGCATAACATGCGTATTTTTAAAACTGTTCAGATTATACAGTGCTGAATGATCGGTAAACTATAAATTTGAAAGGATGCTGAAGAACATGGCCATGGCATAATTTAATGTCTTATTCTGGTATTTTTCTTTTGGAGTGAATGAATAAAACCATGAAAAATCCTCGGTCAGGATAGTTCATCACCTTGTTGAGGTTTGAACACAGGACCTCCGAAGTATAACGCAGAGGTGCTAAGCACTAAACAATATTCAGCTCTCTTTCGCACACTAGAACCGAGGGAGTACATTCGAGACTTTTGTTTCTTCTTATCATTTAATGATACTTCAGAGGTGCTAAGCACTAAACAATATTCAGCTCTCTTTCGCACACTAGAACCGAGGGAGTACATTCGAGACTTTTGTTTCTTCTTATCATTTAATGATACTTCAGCTCCATAGGTAAGTAAGTAAATAAGTAGTCATATAAAAAGTACAATTCTAAAGTCCGACATACATAGTCAAAGAGGAATCCAGGTGAGCAATGTGTAAGTTTCCCTATGAGTCTTCCAACAGGTTTAATATTTTCCTTGCTGACTCTCTTCATGATGGACTTGATTTTCTTCTGAGCTTCACCTCGTTTCCGCAACAATTTTGCATGCTGTTGATATGTATCATTCTTCCAACGGCTGTACAAACAGTATCTGCCACCAAAGTAGAAGATTAAATAAGGACACATAATTTCAAGTTTCTTTATTTGAACTGTAAATGAGATATGAAATATCTTGGAATTTTGAATATATAAATAGATTAAACATTTAATTAGCTATGCCGCTAGTGAATCGCGTCTGTCACCTGGCGGGTCGCTATTTTTAGCCAGCTACAGACAGAGCGTTCTCGTTATCTCGACACCTGAGATGTGCCTAAGGTGGGGAGGGTTGGTATGCCCGGCACGGTTCACAACAGAGCGGCAGCCTATGTTGCGGGAAGCGGTGGCATTTTCGAAAATCGGCTTTAAGCACCAATAAATTCAAATTAAAGGTAACTTCACGAAGTTAACTTTACATTCATACTTTAAATGTATCATGTATTATGCTGGTTTATTATTTTGTTCCGTTTATTGTCAGTAATCGTTACCTTCAATTCTGAGTTTAAAACGGTCATAACTCTGTAACCGTCCAAAATCGGACACATGTTTATATGAACTTTTTTGATCACAAAGACATAGGAAATCACCTCCTGCAGTTATGTCCTAAAGTCGTGAAACACTCTGTATATCCAAGGAAATACAATAGTTACAATCGCTATGTGCTCAATGTCCATTCTGAAAGAGAACTACTACTTTATGTCATGGCATGCTACTATTTGATTTTGGTCAGATTTCTTTAGTGTGGGCAAAGCACCATACAAACAACTTCATATACAGGAGCATATGTATTAATATCCTTTTTTCCTTATGGGAAGTCTTCATCTTTTTCTGTAAAACCAAACCTAAATATAACATATTTCCATGCAAGAAACTGAATATCAAAATTTTGTAAACAAACATAACTTCTGGGCTCTGTGAAGGCATAAGGAGCAGGGGTTACAATGTCCTATGTAAGATTCAGTTCAAGTACCTTTGACTAAAGAATACAGGAATAACAATGTTTTCAAAAGGGTAACTTTAGAAGTTATGTTGTAACATTTTTCGTTCGACAATCTCACACAATTAGAAAAATCATCTGGTTACTGTCATGTTTTTGGGGTGTGTGATTATAGATAGGACATGAATTTATTGATCACTTGTATACACCAATCACAATTACACTTTACAGATCACTGATACACACAGACTAGTGTCCTCAGCCTATTATAGTCTTCACTAGCCACTTCCTGGCAATGGACTTAACACAGGAACTATAACAGTCTCAATGCATTACACTCAAAATATCACACATAAAGAGTAATCACACCCGCACTCTTGCAACTAAATCTTTTATTCACAGCCTCCCATACAGAACTCCAGTGAACTGCCAACTCTCGACTGACTGACTCACGCACCAACCATTTCACTTCACTTCACTCAACTACTCAACTTAATTGTCATTGGGGGGGGGCTGCATTATTAGCAGCCACTACCTAGCAATGACTACTGAGCAAACAAAAGACTTTGCATGTGTTGTGACTAGTGATTTAGAGTGTGTATATCAGTGACACTGTTAGTTGTAGTTATGAGATATAAGTATTCAATAAATCAAATTATTAACCCAAACCCCATGTCTAGTAACTATCACGTGACAATATCATATTTAGCAAGCCCTTCAAAAAACTTGTTACTGTCTCATTTTATACATTTATGAGATTGTAACTTGCTGGATTGCTTGCCAATCTAACGTGCCTTTACTACTGAGTTTACATGCAAGAAGCCATCAATCCATTACCATACTAAAAAAGTGATATTTTTAGTTTTAATGTTAATTTCAAGCCAAACTATATATTTTTAATTTAAGTTGCTCAGATATGAAACACCTTTGCTGTTCCTGTTTGTAATATGTCACTCTTCTACCAGGAGACAGCAGATTGTTCAAACTGAAATTAGCATTTATAAAACTGCTTACTATAAGACTATTCAGTCTGAACTATGTGAAACTAACCTGCACTGGTAAGGATACAGCTTGATGATGTTCCATACCTCTTCTGCTATACAGCAGTTACAGTCCATGTAGGAGAGAGAGGGAAGAATGACTTCATCAAGAAGTGTAATAATGTCATAATACATACTACTTTCACCCTCTGGGGTGGCCTGCTGGTTTTCACCACACCCCTTAAAAAACAAACAATAGCATATTACAAATTGAAAGTTTCATCTGAAATTAACAAAAGCTCCTGAGAAGAGTTTATGATGCTGTTATTTCCTTTAATTCTTTAACCTATATTACTTTATTTTCCCAAATACCATACACATTTCTTAAGAAATTGGGACATGGAGCTCATTTGAGATGAGGTTGGCATGCTACTCATTCCAAGTACCATCTTAACTTTCATAATGTCCTCCTGTGTACCCATGCACCAAACAATGCCCACCCACTATGTACAACAGATGACAACTGTTTCCCATCATTTTTATTTCCAACTTCACTTCTCATAGCTCCAGATTAATTTCTGTAAAAATGAAAGAACTGATAATTTGGTATTTTTGTATTAGACGAAAAAAGTACACAAAAATGGTCTAGACTTTGCCCATCCAACCTTCAAATCTTACAAGAGGTGCCTTCTTATCCAGTAAATGGATTTGTTTATATATGTACAGTCTTCAGATTCTGAATTAGAATTAACAAGTTTTGACACAGTTATAATTCCCTTATTTAATACTTAGTCTCATCCACTATATCCATAAGGTTAATCAACTGCTCTACTTATTATATATTTATATATACAGGGTTATTCATAAGTCCATGAAATATTTTGAAAATTTACAATAAATAAACTACACAATGGATACCAAATTTTATTACATTGAAATAGAGATAAACTCACCAATTTTTTTTTACACAGTTCACAGATGCTCAATGTGTGCACCTTTGCTGATATGGCAGACATCTATGCAATAATCCATTTTGTCCCACACCCTGTCAGGATATCGCGGCTGACCAGAGCGACAGCAGCGGTGATACGGTTGCGAAGATCCCTGAGATTAGCAGGAAATGGAGGCACAAAGACAGTATCCTTCACAAACCCCCAGAAGAAAAAGTCACATGAGGTTAAATCTGGGGACCGGGGTGGCCATCGCATTAACGCATCATCTTCTTGACCTGTGTGTCCTATCTACCTTTGTGGCAAAATTTGATTGAGATACCCTCGCACGTCTTTGTGGTAGTGGAGATTCATTCTCTATCGTCGTAAGAATTACCATGATCCGATGCATAGTTTACTTGTTGTGAATTTTAAAAATGTTTCATGAACTTATGAATAACCCTGTATTTTGGAATGTCACTTATAAATTTAGCAAGTCCCTTGACATCCCATAAATTTTGCATTTTTAACATTTCCATCAATGAATATAAAGTTTTCTTTTCTTATTTTTCTTGAGTATGTTAATTCAGCTCTTTCTTTTGCTACGTTCCAATATCACAAACTGCTGATGGTAATACAGTCAACTCTCGATTATCCGGGGGCGGATTAACCGGTTTGCGGCTTAACCGGGGCTTTTTTTTTTAAGTTTATATGTTGTTTAATATTCATTCACTTTTGTTTCACATGGTGAGTTTAACACTATTTTCGCACTAGTGTGAACCGAGCTCTGCATTATTTCGTCCCGTTATGCGAACACAATGTTCTAGGGTGGGGGTGAAAGAATGCAAGAATTTTTGGAAAGTTTCAAGGACAAATACACCGCCCCAGGTTATTTAACGGTACCATCTCAGTGTGAGAGTGCATTGTGAAAGTAAGTATCAGTTTCTTAATATAGATCTTCAAGTGCGTTAGCAAAATGTCGGGGTTTAAAAGGAAGCGTGTTGTGTTAAGTATTCAACAGAAACTTGAAATTATCAATCAGCTGGAAAAAGGAGCTGTAGTTAAACAATTAGCAATGCAATACGGTATTGGAGAACAAACTGTTCGTGATTTGAAAAAACAAAAGAATGAGTTAATTTCCTTTGCTTCGTCTTCTAATTCAAGCGGAATGAAGAAGAGAAAAACCATGAAGAAATCAACATACGATGATCTCGACAAAGCGATGCTGACCTGGTTTAATCAACTAAGGGCACAGGGAACAACAATAACAGGACCAGTTTGTGCTAAACAAGCTAAATATTTTTTCGAAGCACTTGAACTAGAAGGGAGTTTTGACGCTTCTTCCGGTTGGCTAACACGTTTCAAGCAGCGTCATGGAATACGAGAAATCAGTATTCAAGGTGAGAAATTGTCAGGGGACTTGTCAGCATCAGATCAATTTTGCACCAATTTTGATAGTTTTGTGAAAAGTGAAAATCTGCTGCCAGAACAAATCTATAATGCCGATGAAACGGGTCTTTATTGGAAATGCTTGCCAACCAGAACATTGGCATTTCAAAATGAAAGACAGGCTCCAGGTCACAAATCCAGTAAGGAGAGATTGACAGTCTTGTGCTGTTCTAATGCATCAGGAACACACAAACTAATACCAGTAGTTATCGGCAAAGCGAAAAGACCACGCTCTTTTAAAGGAACAGTAGCTTCAAGTCTGCCTATCCATTATTTTAACCAGAAAGTAGCTTGGATGAATAGAGCGATATTTAAAGAATGGTTTGATTTTAAATTCGTGCCTCAAGTTCGTGACCATCTAAAATCCCAAGGCCTACCTGAGAAAGCTGTGCTCCTCATTGACAATGCGCCCTCACATCCTAACGAAAGTCTCCTGAGGTCAGATGATGGAAATATTTTTGTGAAATATTTTCCCGCTAATGTTACCGCACTTATCCAACCAATGGATCAAGGAGTTATCTCAAGTATGAAGAGAATCTACAGATCAAATTTGCTACAAAAGTACATCGATGAAGGCAATGATCTGACGTGTTTCTGGAAGTCCTTTTCAGTATTAGATGCCATATACGAGATTTCAACAGCGTGGGATACAGTAAAGCCATCTGTATTGAAAAATTCATGGAAGAAACTGATGCCTTTCATCACTAATGAAGATGACGAAATCCATGGATTCACTGGATTCAGTGAAAATGAGATAGCCATAAAATTGACAAAAGTGGCTAACCAAGTTCATGGTGGTGAAGAAGTCAACGAGGAAAATATAAGAGAGTGGTTTAACTGTGACTCGTGTGAACCGGGCTTCGAAATGTTAAGCAGTGACGAAATCGTAACTTCAATGGGGGTGCAGCCAGAAGAGCGGGAAGAAAGTGAGAATGAGGAAGAGGTGGACAGTGTTGCCAGTAAGAAAGTATCACATGGTGCTGCGCTTAATCATTTGGAATCCTTACTAGACTATCTTGAGAGTGAAGAGGACAGTTTATTAAGTGACAAGCTAATATTACGTAGGCTTCGTACGGATATCCGTAAAAAGGAAAATGCCGCGAAAAAGCAAAAGACAGTATTAAATTATTTTAAGTGTTAAGTGTGACCGTAAAAAGTGCTGGATGTTGTTGAACAGTGATTGAAATAACTAATTCATACTGAGTGTAATGTAAAGAAAGTATTAAATAGGCCATGAGATGACATAGAAATGAGGATGAATAAATTTAAATACAGGTAGGTCTATAGTATTATGAAGGTATTAAAAGGTAAAAGGTAAAGTTGTTCCTCTGCTCAACGAATTAAGCCCTACGCCATTAAGGCGTGTGGGGGAGTGGATGTATAGATCCAAATTTTCTTGACCTCGGCACTAGTTGGAGGTGAGTGGTCAGCTTCACGCCCCGGCCGCTTTACCCCCGGGGAAAGAGCCCCCGGTACCCATTGGATAGGAGGTTGGATGGACCCCAGAGCCGGTCTGGACGATTTGGAGAAGTTAAAATTCTTGACCCTACCGGGACTCGAACTCCGACCCTTCACAGTCGTCCAGCCCGTATAATAAAATTTGGCTTAACCGGGTTTTCGATTAACCGTGACTTCCATCCCCACCATTAGCCCGGATAATCGAGAGTTGACTGTATTTCCTTTCCTTGCCAGGCTCTGTCTGAGGTTGACTGCTTCTCGATCTACTTATCAACACCATCACTTGTCTGTTTATTCTGATGGCTTTAATCTATGGCTTATTGCTTTTACTGTAGTACTTGTTGAAGTAACTGATGACCTTTTCTTTACCAGTTCCCAGACAGAATGAATGGAACTCCTGTAAACATTTCCAATAGACTTTCATGTCTGATGATGGAAATAAAAACTGCAAGTCTTTCCCATTATTGATCGCATCCTTGACTCCCGAGCCTGCTTTTTCATTTATTTAGATATCACAATGAGCCAGAATCCAGGACTTGAATATTCTGCCTATCAGCTCGAGCTCTCTGATTCTGTTCCTCAAATCCCATGCAAGGCATGATGTACTGTTAATTTTTGGACTGCCTCCCTTAACACCTACATTCAGAACTAAGAGTCTGAAAAGACTACAAACATGCCAGGATCATAGTTTTCAATCATTTTCAATGTTTCAGTTATAGCTAACACCTCTCCTGTGAAGACTCCTGAACACGACACATAAGTAGTACCTGGGTAAGTGCAGCTTTTGCTAGTCGAAGAACCTTGTACATAAGCACTGGGTCATAATGCATTGAAGGTCCTAGAGCTAGCAACATTGGGATTACATACTCGCGCAGTTCCACAAAAGTGTGTGCTGGCTTTGGTGCCAATGGATTGTCAAGCACGGGCACAGGGCGCCCCACAATCTTCTCTGCCAGGCCACAATTTCTGAAGAACAACATCATTTGTCAAAACAAATTTAACAAATAAAAGTAAAGCTGTCCCTGTACTTATCTAATTAAGCACTACGCCATGAAGATGTATGGGGGAGTGGATGTATAGATCCACATTTTCTTGACCTCGGCATTAGTCGGAGGTGAGTTGTCAGCTTCACACCCTGGCCACTTTATCCCTGGAGAAAGAGCACCCAGTACCCATTGGATAGGAGGATGGGTGGTCCACAGAGCCAATCTGGATGACACAGTGAAGAGAAAATTCCTGACCCTACCAGGACTCGAACTCCGAGCCTTCAGTTGTCCAGTCCGTAGGCAGTCACTATACTGACTTTGCTATGCTGGCTCCCAAAACTAACCACTGTAAGACTCAAATGTGTCAACATGAAAACTGAACTCTTTCATTCTGGGACCCATAAAATCTGTCGAGATTGATACAGAGAATATTGCAGATGAAGGAAGTAGCTAATCATATGGTTAATGCATTCAGTTACAGATATCTTTAGCGTATATACATTAAAGCAGGCACACTATGGCCCTGAGGTTGACTTAGCCTCTAACAGAAATGAGTACCAGGAATCTTCCTGAGGGAGTAAAGGGCGGTCGGAGCATAAGGCTGACAACCTAACCACCATCTGTGAGCCGACTGTCTAGAGAAAATGTGGGAACCTCAACATCTCACAACCCTATGTGCTTCCACGGCCTGTTACAGGGATACCTCTACTTTATATACATTAAAGTTGAAATAAAGTGTACAACACAGATATGAGAGTAACACATATCATCATTTACTCTCCTTACAATGACTCTGAAGAAATAACAT
Source organism: Cryptotermes secundus (assembly GCF_002891405.2). Taxonomy (NCBI): domain Eukaryota; kingdom Metazoa; phylum Arthropoda; class Insecta; order Blattodea; family Kalotermitidae; genus Cryptotermes; species Cryptotermes secundus. The sequence goes on along the minus strand of NW_019729899.1, from coordinate 780,059 downwards.
CTTACAATGTGCTACAGAAGCTTCTGCACATGGTAGCGTATTTTGTTGAGACACTATGATACAAGCCAGAAGGTTGATCTGTCCCGCTGAAACCCCACTGATGATCCCCAACAATTTCATGCATGGACTTAATAAAAAATGGATAAAATTTTGTATTAATTTGATAACAGTGATATCCTCCAATAATTACTTCAATCAGTTTTATCACCCTTCTTGTGGACTTGTACAATGATAGACTCCTTCCACAGATCAGGCAATTTTTCCATATTCCAAACAGAATTAATCAGCTTATGGATCTTAGAATGCAATAGTTTGCCTCCTGCTTGAATTTGATCACTACCAGGCGGCTTATACCTTTCCAGCTTTGCAATAGCACTTTCAACCTCAAAAGGGCTAGGATCAGGTACCAACAGCTCAGCTGTATGGATTTCTGTCTGCCTGACATCACTGACCCTACGTACATTGAATAACTGAGAGTAGCTCCTCCACCTATTCAAAATGTCGTGGGAATCTGCAAGCAGATCACCATTCTCATCCTTCACTAAGTTACTTCTAGGTTGGTAACCCCCTTCTTAAAGTCATTTATTCCTCTATACAGTGACACTACCTAAAAATATTTTTTCCTGTATGTAATAAAATACATGTTCATAATATCAAAAAATGTTTAAAACAAAAGCTATAGGTCTTAATGACAGTTATATTTTATGCACCTATTTGATTATTTATGAGAAAAGCAATACTTTTATTTGAGCTCTATAGTGTAGGGTCATGTTTAATTTAGACAAACCAAGATTAAATTTGTGTGACAGAATTTTAATTAGATTTCCTACACTCAGTTTCACCAAGATCTTATCAGTAAGTGTGGAAATGAGACATTCAGACAGATACACATTTCCTCCATTATGCATTAGTGTATATATATTTCATACTGACACCTGGATAGGAAAATCCTAACTTGCACCAATATATAGTACTGTAAGATTACTGTTTTATTTTGGTAAAGATCTGCTGGCGATACTGATACTATCTAGGAAAAGGCACCATGACGCAATTGCGTTAAATGGTGTGGTTAAAATTCGAGTGAGAGGGGAGGTAGGATATTGTCTGATGTTTCAAGTCAGAAAAGAAGCAAAAAACGAGGAAGAGCTCAGAATATGGTTTTTGATTTGGAAATATAATGGAAAAGAATCCATCCAGGCTCTTTTATGAAAGTCACCAAAATGTAACACAAGACAGCAAAAGATAGTGGGTCTCATTTTGGGTATTAAAAATCTTAATTTGTATGAATGTAATGTGGACTACCTACTTTCTGTACACAGGTTCCATGACTGAATGCAGTAACTGACACAGAGCACGTGCCACAGGTGGCTGCTCCAATACACAATGTTCTGGTAACCGCTTCGTAAGCTGTTTGGCGTGATTCCAGTCTCCAACCTTCAGCAAAGCTTCACAAAGACCAAATTTCTGGTTTGCTGCATACTGCATTAAAAAGATATACAATCAAGTTAAATGCCACTGGTATCCTTTGACTCAAAGCTGTCAATGCCTTCAGATGAAACAACAACATTTAAAAAGGATATAATACAGAGTTTCCTGGATAAGAACTTCCCAGATATTAAGATTTCCTGTGTAAGAAGTTGGTTTTTTAAGTCCTGCCAAAATTCCCACAAGGATGATGTTAAGTTTTCTTGTATATAAATATCATGTCTAAAAATATTTCCTGCTTTAGCAGTTAAATTTCTTCCAATTTTTATACAAAAAATACTCACATTTAATACGTTTAATGTTTAAAATAACACCGATGACTTGCTCAAAATGGGCACATTTTTTATCATAATATGTTTAAAAGGCTTTACAATTATCATTAATTTCCCAATCATTCAACTGTAACATGGACGATAATTGACTGTGGGCCACTTCATGACTTGCATTTGACCAGCTGCATGGTTTCATTATTCACTTTTTACTAAATGCGGCATATCCCTGAACATCTTTCTCTGCTCATTCAATTTACAGCAATTGTTTCATCACCTGGAAAGCTTGATGTTACGTGCATCCAAGTGCTTTTATAAGGTTACTAAGAACAAAGAACTGTTGACATTAAGTGTGTTGTGGTGCAAAAGCAAGTGAAATGAAATATAGTGGTAGTTCCAATAAAATGGAAAACATTGTGTTTTTAGGACATACTTAATATTATGCAGAAAGGGGAAGAAAATCTGAATAAAAGTGTTCAGATTTCAAACAATTTTTAGGCAATCCAAACTCAAAACAAAGACAGCACACACACATACCCAGCAGGCCCAGCAGCATAACACACACAGTCACAGGAGCAAGACACAACACAAAGCACAATACACATATGAAAATAGGAAGAATACTCCGATAGAAGAGGATAGGTGTGACTCGCATATTGAGATACGGCACAAGGATGACAAATCCTGAACAGTTTTAATATTTAAAATTTATCATTATATATGACGAATATATATTTTAGTTATTTTAGTATAAAGACAACAGGGCATGCAATGGAATAGTTCGACGTACATAGAAAAGCACCTGAAGATGGCACTTTAGTGCTGAAACATGTAGTGCAAGAGAGAAGAGTAAGGTGAATAAATGTATGCACTGTAAGACGGTCAGAATAAATCATGGACAATCCATTATACTAGTGATGTCTTAATCTTTTACTCCTATAATATAAACTCATTCTGATGTTGCCACTGTATTTCATAGTAGCTCTGATAATACAGATTTTTGTTTTTCATAACCGAAATATTACGAAACCATGTGCCTGGGATCAAACACAGACTTGGGTACAAAAAATTAACCTAATTTTACATTTTCTACAAGAAGTTTCCCACTTATGATGTGTATTCTTTGCTGGTTCCCTGAAAAAACTGTATTGACTATAGAAAGAATTAATATTCAATGCAATGTAATGATTCAAAAGTACTGGGGCTGTACAAACATCAATGTAGTAAAACTGATTAAACCATTAACACTTTTATTGATTTTAAAAAATTTCATTGTGTCAACAACCCCCTTACTTCCAATTTATAACACAACAGGATGGAAAAAATAAACAATATAATGATAACTCTTTACTCTCACAGCATTTTTTCCAAAAAATTTCCAACATTCAATCCTGGATATCACATATCTGGTCAGTGAATGACGTTTAACTTTATGGAGAACTAGTCAACGACATAATCCCAAAAGGGGGAGAGTATGGGATGAATGAAAGCATGGCAGTGATGAGAAATACACAAGAACATCCATGGCATATAAGCATACACATTCCAAACGACGAGCCCAGTGTTCATTTGACCCAAGCCTGAACACATCTTACACTGTGAAGCCACTAAGCCGTAACAATAATAAACAAATGCACTGGAAAAATTAGGACTCTCTCCAATATTGCAATCTGATTCATTACCTTCTCCTGGACATTCTCTTTCTCCTCAACTGGCTCCTCTTTATCTTTGTCCTTTGTAGAGATAATGCTGAGTTTTCTTACATATTCCTTAGCTTCTTTCATATCCTTTTCCCATTCTTTATGAATAACTTTGTCATCAGGAGTCAACTACAGAAAGAGACATTACAAAATAAATGGCTTAAAAAAGATTTCTGAGGAAAATGTTGAGTGTTGTTCTACAGAACACACAGCAAAATGACTGTAATGACATCACCTCTACTGCTGAAAACAAAAATGTGCTATAGAAAACCGCTGAGATTAATGTATTTATTCAAGCATTGTGAGATTCAAAGAAGCGCAGATGAGGTAGTGACACTATTGCATATTTCTCATGTAGAAACCCAGTCATGATACCTGCACTCACAAGGGGTATCACTTAATTCACACCTTCCAATTCAACTCCAGTTCTGTAGTATGGCAGCGGACCCTAAACTGACTTCCTGCCCAAAATATTCAGTCCAGCCCTAGCACAATGTGTACAGCTTGACTACAGCAAAATATCAGCAAACTTTCAACTCTCATGGTCCCCTCTCATTCTCAAATATGAATGAAAGAAAGAAAGAAAGAAAAGACTACATGCAAAAAGTTAATAAAAAGTAAATTTTAATTTTACAACATCCAAAGCCAAAAACAGTCACCTCAATGGAAACCACATGTACTGTATGTAAACACATTCCAAAATGACCTAGTGTGGATAACCTAACAAGTATGGCTCCATTTCTGAAGCTCAAGAACAACACTGATGAATATGAAAAGAAAAATGATGTATTACAATGAAAGAGTGCAGTGTCAATTGCTAATATTTTGGTCAGGTCACAGCAGGGTCCATGACCATACAGCAAAACTGGAGCAGAACTGTCCTTCTGCCTCTCACATCTCCACCAGGGGTGACTGTCTTATAACAGCTTATCTGTCTGGCTACAGACTCTCTCTAAACTCTTCCACTGGGACTGACTGGCTGGTTTTGATTCTCCAGATATAGCCTCTGTGTGGAATCAACACACATGGTAACATGGTATCACATGTTCCACTATAGCGGCGCTGTTCACCTGGTGCTGGACCATGTGGCAACATTGCTTCCCACAGCCCTTCTATTACTGCACGAATCACTGTTGTCATGGAGATGATGTGTTTACCAAGCCACTCCCTAGCAACTACTGTCTCCCTTGCTCCACTATTTCACCTTTCAGGTGTCATGTCACAATATTTTACCAAAAATAAAATACAGCAAACTCTCTGTTATCCAGCATGCATACAGAGTGGGGAGCGCTGGTTACATCACTCTGCTGGGCTCACAAAAAATCTCTTATTTTTGCTTCAGTTCTTGTTTGGGAGTAACACAATCACAAATTCAATTTGTCCTTATTGTAATGGCACCGAGGAAATGCTGGTAGTGGTGGGTGGGAGAACTACTGCATGGTGGGTGATGAACACATGTCCACAACAGACCTGTTTTTTATTTACTTTGAAAAAAGGTAGTTCTTCCAAATTTTTCTTGTTGGATGAGAATTCTGGAAGCATGGCTATGGCATAACTAATAGTTTAATGTGAGAAGCATTCAGGCAAATGAAAAGAAGTTGTATAGTACAGTAACTAGAAAATTAGAATATGATTTTATGTTCCTGTACACTGTCTTTGATACCTCATAGGAACAAACTTATTTTAACAAAGCTAAGGAGCATTACATATATATATAGTTGTACAGATGTAAAATAAATTAATTTTATTTGTATTCTGATATATACACCACATTCAAAAAATGTTCCAAGTTAAAGAAAGTTACAGATTTCTGTGATATACCAAATGCATTATTAATGAACAGTTTCCTTCCAGTTTTTTGCTGTTGACAGCAACATTTTATTTCAATTTCATATATAATACACTTAAAGATCATGGGCCAATATGTAATTCATATAACACTTATTTCAGACTCCCATACACTAAAGAAAAATAAATACTTCTGAACTGTGTAGGAGATAAAATATGAAGATGGATATGATTAATCATGCATTCATTTCATGCACTTTGTGCAAAGAATGTATAAAAACGATACAACTACTTGTCCTTATTTTACTCATAAAATCTTTGATACTCACCCAAGAGTAGATATCATCAAGAGCAATGATATTATGTTGAAGCATAAGGGCAGTGACAAGGTACAGGGATTTTGGTGTTGTCTCTTCTGCATTGTTCTGGTAGAAACAATATTTGAATCCCAACACTTCACACAAAATCTTTGGATCACACATATAGGAACGCAGCAACGGAATAAAAAAATGGTGATGATCAGGACGGCATTCAAAGGATTCCAGTATAATATCCAGAACTCGATTTGGGTCCAAATTAAAACATCCTAGAAAACAAAAAGATTTCAATGTAAGATAAATATTAAGTGTGCTGCATTGCATGATATAAAACCCAGTACAATACAAATAATCCAGTATCATAAACAGTAAAACCTCATTTGGTTCTTTGGAAAGAATCAGATTTAAACACTAGACTGAAGATCTTAACATGAGGAAATTTAGCACTAAGATTATTGATGTGGGATCACTGAAATTGAATATTAAATGAGGGAAAATCTTAAATCAACGAACATTAAAGAGGATTTGGCACCGTGTATATGTGGTGTTAACCGATGTTTTGGAGGAACGTATAGCTTCCATCTACAGGGCAGAAGAAAAAAATATAAGAAATCTGCAAGCGAAGAGACCGTGAGAACAGCTTTTACCGGTTCTCACGGTCTCTTCGCTTGCAGATTTCTTATATTTTTTCTTCTACCCTGAAGATGGAGGTGATATGTTCCTCCGAAACATTGGTTAACACCACATATACACGGTTCCAAATCCCAGAAGACTGCTTTCTTCATAGTCACCGCCGTGAAAGCCTCAAATCTAACATTAAAGAGGGTTTCCATTGTACACTAAATATCTGACATACATTAAATTTAAAATGATACTCCATAAATTCCTACTGTTCTAATTCTCAAAATGACAGATTTTTACTCAACACAGAATGTTCTTCCTTGATTTGTTTACTTCATCATCATCATCATCATCAACAACAAATTCAATTTCAATTCATTTGGTGCAAAATCTAAATTATCAGACTCAGTCTAACACATGGCTGGAAAACAGTTTAATGTTCATAAAAGGTTGTATGACATGCATAACTATAAAACAGTAAGAGAAAAGTTTAGTATGGTCTTCTGGGTTATGACATCATACAGTCTGGTACGTACTTACCAGTGTTTCAGAGGAACTTGCTACCTCAGTTTTCAGGGTACAAGATGGTAGCAAGTTCCTCCATACTGTTGGTAATCACAACAAAACTAAAGTGTCATAACCAGGGCCCGGATTTTGATGACATCTTTTTTTTCCTATGCGATGCTCTTAAATATATAAATCTCGGATATGAGCTGCTGGTTTCAGAAATGTAAATTTTATAGGCAATTTTTTGTCATTTTTAGATTTAAGGTCATTTTTTCATTTTGGGGGTAATTTTTTGGATTTTTAGGAGTTTTTCTTGTCATTTTTGGCCATTTTAGGGAATCTTTCTTCATATGTTTTCTGAAATGTGAATAACATGGAAGCGAAGTGTTCTTTGTTTTCTCCTTTAGGTCATTTTTCTGGATTTTTTTGGCCATTTTTTAAAATATTTTCAGGTCATCAAAATTCAGGCCATGCATATTACATTTTTGGGTCATTTTTAGATATTTTCAGGTCATCAAAATCCGGGCCCTGGTCATAACACAAAATAATCTAAATCTTCATTATCAGAAAAATCACAAATCTCAAGCAAAAAATCCAATGAGGCTGCAGCTGGATGAAACTGAATGAAGAATCAGAAACAAGGCAGCAGTCTGACCGCCAAAATCCATTATTTTAGATCCGAAGAAAATTTTTCACTCCTACAAAATAGAGATGAACTGAAATTTTATAATAAATTAAAATGTTTATAGTATGCATAAAAATACCAGTCAGTACAGGCATTTTGTGTTAAAGAAGTAAAGCTAAATGTATCTTTACAGAGCCCCTTGCTATTTACAAGAGTTCAAAATCCGTGTAATGTACAAATACTTCACCCACAAGCCTTCTAAGTACTGTCAACTAAAATACACACATTTTAAACTGAACTGAATCTCCTTGTATGCAATTACATACATCCACCCACACATACAAGAAGTTATACCTCTGAAAAACCTTGCCCAGTCATATGAATAATTTTCATGTGAATACTATGAGCAAGCACATGCATCCAGACAACTTACTAACACACAAACTGTCACCTGACTTTAAGAATAAAACTCACCTATCAATGATTTAATTACTTCCAAAATATTAGAAGGAGTAACATTCCCAGACACTTCTTGGTTTAACTCTGTAATAAGTTTGGCGTAACCTTCACTTTCTTCCCTAAAGAGGTTGAATTTGCGTTGTTTGTAACTGAAATGAGTAGTCAAATCAATTATCAAGTACAAAATACTACTTCACTTGCATGTTTCCTAAAATATATTGTGGCGCACAGACCCACTGCTGGACAAGTACAGCCACTGCTATGCAACAGGTGGTTAAATATATGGCTGTTTGTGAGCAACAGCTCGATAGACATGTTCCTATAGAAACGATATCTGGGCTATTGCTCAACAACAGTCTATGACAACAATAGAAGAACTGTTGGAGGTGGTGTTTTCTGTTGGGTCTGCCCTTGGCCTATATAGTGAGGACCCCAGGCTGGCTAAGTACCAATCAGTTGAAGGTTGGCAATTCAGTTTAGATCTTCAAGGGAGGCTGAGAGGAGATGGTGATACAGTTGAGTTGGCAGTTGTCAGATGAAAGTCAGTCTGTGAAGAGAAGATTAGGAGGTTGGTGCGAAATGGCTGCCAGCCTGGTCCCCAGTTAATTGCAGGTTGGTAGCTGAGTTGAGCTCTGTAATGAAGGCTGCTGTTCTGCACAGGCAGCTTTCAGGACAGGACATGAGCGTGGGAAGCTGAGAATCTCCACCATTAGAAGCCACTGATAAGGAACAGCCGTTGAAGACACAGCAGGTCTGTCGGAATTTGTGAATTGTGGAGATCAGCAGTGGTGCAGTAATTATGTGTAGTTCTGAGTGGTGTATATAAGTGGTCAATAAATCCATTCTCCAATCCATACCCTGTCTGTGGTCACACCCCTAAAACATGACATTCTGGTGTCAGAAGTGGTCAGACTGGAAACTGCATTGGATCTTGGTCATTAAATCGTCACACTATGGAAATGCAAGAGATGATGGAACTCCTGGTGGCCAAAATGAATGCCAACCTAGAAGAAATGAAAGCCATGCAACAAAAGATAGATGCCAACCAAACAAAAATGGATGCCACCATGAAAGATATATGGGCCAGCCAAAAACACTTGAAAGAAGAAATGCTGGCCAAGACAGACACCAAGACAGACACAAATCAAGAAAAGATGGATGCCTGGAGAGCAGAAATGGGACCATGGTGAAAAGAAACTACGGCCTGCCAAGAAATGATAGAGGCCTGTCTGGAGAGTAAGGAGTCAACTTCACTGGATGTAGAGTCTGAGGCAAAGCATAAAGAGGTCTCTAAGGAAGCAGCTATAGTGAAAACTTTCAGAGCACTGAAGAAGTGACATGGGGACAGGTACGTAGCTGTAAGGCGCCACAGAAAGCTGAAGAAACGGACCCAGGACAGATGACCCAGTGTGCCATTCCTGCATAGCATAAGGATCATGCTCAGAAGAGATGGCGCTATAGTTGTGCTGTCACTTGAAAGTCAGCCTGTAAAGAGAAAACTAGCTGGTTGGTGTGAAATGACCACCAGCCTGGGACCCAGTTAGTTGAGGGTTGGCAGCTGAGTAAAGCTCTGCAAGGAAGGTTGAGAAGAGATGATGCTATAGTTATGCTGAGAGCTGACAGCTGACAAGAGTTCAGTTGCAGGATATTCGCTGGATGGTAAAGACATGAGCACAGACTAGAGAACCTTCACTGCTAAGATCCACTGCCAGGAAATGACTAGTGAAAGCAAACTGAGAAGACCTAATGTGCTAGTAATTTGTTAAGTATGTAGATCAACGATAGTGCTGTAATTACTTGCAGTTCCAAGTTGAGTCAATAAATGTGTTCACCAATCCACACATCTATAACCACACCCCTAAGTCATGACAATATAAAAACAAGTTGTTATTCACTTTGGATGGTTCATTCTAGAAGCCACAGATTAATAGTGAGATTTTCACTTGTGCAGATTCTGAAGAGTTCTGTCATCTGGGATATAACACTCTGTAGCTCACTGGAAGTCACTCGATTCGTTGGGATATGTTGCCTCCATCTTCAGGGTAAACGAATAAGCCAAGCAAAAGACCAGCACGAAGAAGGTAGCAAGCACAGTTTACACATAAATATGACAATGCCATCCAGCAGGCTGAAACCTAATATTACATCTATCATTATACCATTCATATTATCACACCTAACTGACCTGCTATGCTCATTATACAACAAAATATTTCCATGATTGACATTTTTCTAGTCTTCTTCTCCTGTAATGGTCATATCTGGGACAAGGTACCAATCCTACTACTGGACTAGTACTACACGATGACAAAAATATGAAGGTGCTCGTTCTATTTTATTGTACAACTTCTAATTACACCAGCACTTGAAAGAGTTCACCATCTCCATCTAAAAAAACTAAAACCCTTTTCATTTTCTTTGCTGAAATCTTGAGTAAACCTTCAAAATAGATTTCTTCTATTTCCAAGCCAGGCTTCAGACTAGAATTTCTAACACGACACTGGAATATTATTTACCAAATAATTTCTTTTACTGTACTTCAATCCCCTCAGTAACATTATACACTTTTATTGTATGCTAAAAATAAATTTGTATAATTAACACTACTAAAATGGATACAGCCCAACACCAACATAAAAATTACTAAGATCAAGTTGGCCACAATAAATTTTGTAATTGTAAAAAAAGATATTTCTCTTTAATGGTATGGTCATACTGATTTTCAAAATACTTACTAAAGTTTTGTCTTCACTTTGATAAATTTGGTGTAAAAATTTCTGTTCTTTAATGTACCAACATCCTGAAGTGTGTCAATCTCCAGACGTTCTTTCAGCAATTTGTCTGAAAGAAACTGGAATAAAATAAACAGTATGATTATCTCTCAGAGTGTTCATACACATTTGAAAAAATAATACTAACAACAAAAAAATCACGAACACTAAAACAGCCAGTGTCATTTAGGTCCCCAAAATGTTGGCTGCAAAGATCAATATTTGTATTACAATCAACAGATTCTGTTCACAAAACTGTACACCCTAAGAACTTTAAATTCTCCCAACCTTCTCAGTTTCCTTCACAATGAAGCAAAATCGTTGTCTCTCATCGCCATTGTTCTCTGCACATGATGTTTCAGCATCAATTACACTAACAACATCCAAAATTATGGATGGCATATCACTGTGCAGGTTCTAGAACACAAAAACAAGATAGGACATTAGAGCAAATAAGTTACACTTAAAACTAATGCCAGAATTCAACAGTAACAATACTTCAACGAAAGATTAAACGTCAGTTAACTTCCACCATACTACACAGCATTATATCCCAGAAGACAATTTATTTTGTTAGAACTGTGTACCAAACAGTCTCAGTCTAACACTACACTACACTATTGACGTCAAGAGTTTAACAGAAAAGCCCCATTACACCCATTTATTAGAACATATGATACACCAGCAGAATTGACATAATTTATTATGTGTGATTTATAAACTGCCATACTCCTTTCGACACTGTAATGGGACACAATTTCTCAAATGTTGAAGCCAGTTTGACAGAGGATCTCTGAGGGTTAACATTAAAGAAGAACTCACTTGAAAATATCACAGAACACAAAATACTTACCACAATTTCACCCAGTGTGGTTGCAGTTGCTTCTCGTCTCAATGGCCCTTTGATACCATGCCATATTAATTCATAAATTAATCTTGTATGTACTGTATGTAAACATAGATTAATACATTACTGACAGACTGTAGATTCAATATAATAGGCAACACCAGTTAAAACAGCTTCTTTTTTCTCAGCACTCCATACATAAACAAGATTCGTAATGCACTAAAATAAGAACACACAAACGTCAAATTAATTTTTTTTACTTTGCACCCCTTACTAGCTGTGATGTTCATTTATGACATAAAAATGGATGTCACAAAGCCAATAATGTTGCAGATATATAAAAAAGAGTAGGAAATTCTTTGCCTTGTATTCTTTAAAATAGTCACCATATCAAAAAATGTTCCTGAGTCCATATAGGAGATTTCAATGCCAAAGTAGACAGGGATGACATTTTCAAAACAACTGTGAATCAAGACATTACATGGAATTAGAGCAGTAAAGTTTGCCACATCCAAAAATGTTACTGTCAAAAGTACGATGTTCCCACCGTAACATTCATAAATTTACTTTAACATCTCCTGATGGAAAGACGCACAACCAAATTGAACATATTTTGATAGAAAGGAGATGGCATTCAAGTATACTTGATATCCAATCATTCAGGGCAGCAGATTGTGATACTGACCACTATCTGGTGGTGCAAAAGTTAGTTGGTGGGAAAACCAGAAGGAAAGAGGCCATCAGGAGGACCAAGATGTACATGGGTACATATTAAAATGGATCTTAGAGTGATAGGATGGGATGGTATGGATTGAATTGATCAGACTCAGGATAACTGAAATGTATTTACCAGTTTCAGAGATGACGCTACAAACAAGACAGCACACTAGTAACAGGCAGCTATACAGAGTGATTCACGAAGTTTTACCCTGGCTTATGGTGCATATTCCTGGGGTTATTTCCTGCAAAATTTCCTTATAAACTTGTGGTCGATTTTCAATAGTTACGGAGTAACAATGGATTTCTGAAAAGCATCATTGTGAATGCAGCGCTATCCCCCCCCCCCCGACTGTATGATCAGCTAATCAGGCCATTCATTTTATTGGATTTGGGGCTGGATGAAGGACATTGTGTACCAGGTAAAGGTACAAACACATGAAGTGTTGCTCGAATGTATTCTGGACACGACGATGACAATAAGGAACAAACGTGTGGAACTGCGAAATGCTACGAGCGCGGTTCATACGCATGTGCCGTGTTGTGTTGATGTGCAGGGAGAAATTTTTGAAAATCTTATGTAAATCCAGTTGTCTTCTAAAGCACTATAGTTTAAAGGAAACAGATTGATAGAAGGGTGTGATATGCATCCATTGGTATGTTTACAAATGGGATACTGAATATAATCTAATTTTGTAACATAAAATCGATGAAAAATGTTGCACAATGCAAAATTAAGAAATTAAAAAAAAATTTGGTCTTAGAATGCTTCTTTCCTAAAACATTAACGATTTAAAAAGTGTTTGTATTGTATTTCTAATTTGTTTTGACTGAAATTCGAAGAAAAAAAGATTTTTCGCCGGTTTTCAAATTACTGTATCTCTTTAATTATGAGTTGGATACCATTAGTACATTAACATTTTTTGTTCCAAATTACCTCAGGAATGCCCTCCCTAAGTGGGGGTACAACTTCGTGAATCACCCTGTATACTTGAAAATACATACCTGCATTTTTGCTGTTCTTTGTTAAAACAGGGCTGATATTCTCATCACTTTTCACAAACTGCTTGCATGTTTTAATACTGTAAAAGAACAACTATTATGTACTTTACTGAAAGAGAACATTGGGAGAGGAAAAAAGGAAAAGAAGTGACATATTAGGCAAATGCATATGTGAGATGGCGTTAAAAAGACATCCATCTTCTCTGTAAGTATATTAAATGCATGTACCAAGCAGTGTGACTCAAACAGTAATACTTCTGACTAGGGGGGAGGTTACCGGTTTGAATTTTGGCCAGGACACAAACTATACTCACACTGGTTGTTATTAGTACCTCCAGGCAAATGCCAGGGTAGTACCTCAAAATAGGTTGCAGCCACTTCCCTCCCCATCTATTCCAATTCATCAATTATTCTACCACTCAATACAACAGGGCCTGAGTGACTGACAGTGTTGTTAAATAAATTATGAATACAATAAAATACATGCACTGCACTGTAAACTGGGCAGACATATGCTACATGGGAATAACAGTAGAATGTCAGATTCAAAATGCACATGTAAACATTCATTTAAGTTTGTAAGTGTGGGCCGCGCCATACCTCAACCGGTTAGTTGCTGGCTTCCTACTGCGGCGGCCTGGGTTCGATCCCAGGTCTGGTCAAGTGGGATTTGTGGTGGACAAAGTGGCGTTTGGGCAGGTTTTCTGTGAGTACTTTGGTTTCCCCTGCCAATCTTCATTCCACCAACTGCTCCACAATCACCCTCACCTATCATCTGGGGCTGGTACAATAGGCCAGAAGTGGCCACAATACAAGGGACTTAGTCCCACCCCACTAGCAATAAAAAAAAGTTCATAAGTAAAAAGGTTCTTGGAATGAATTACAGTGCCCAAAAACCTTTATCTGTAACTCATATAAATGCCTTTAGTTATATTCAAATCTGTCAAGACACAGAAGGTACAAAGAGTTTGTTTCAGCGCTTAAACAAAGTAGACCTTAAAATAATCCAGAGAGAGAGAGAGAGAGACAAAATCAGAACAGCTTCACAAAATAACGTAGGTGCACCATACAGAACTTGATAAAAATCAGTTACATATTTGAGCACAGATGCAATGGGTAACACAGAAGCAAGGTTTTCTCCGAGTTTCTTCAGTTTTGCCACGAATTATCATTGCATCATTGCTCTATACTCATTTATTACCACCCAGCTACAATACGTGTTAGACCTGAGTAGGCAGCACATTATGACAACCTTTTCAGTTTGGGGCTTAATCTCTCACCGTGGCATAGGGCTGGTTAGAATAAGCTTTTCACTGTCAGTTACTACCAAGGAAACTGCAAATTTGGCAGGATACTACTTACACGTACTAAACAGTGCCACTCAAATTGGAAACTTGCAGAGAAGACCTATACTTTAGCATCGGGCAAAACAGGAAAAGAAAAAAATTCTGTCTTGTTGGAATTAAGAGGCAAGTATGCAGAAATATCCACAACTGATCCAGCTGGTCTTAAACACAAAAATTCAGACCTTGGACCTGAATGATTAGGTTCTTCAAGCAGGAATGTGTAATGACATAATGCAGTTCTTGTGTACTGGCCAATGAAACTACAGAACTCTACCAAACAAGGGCAGTAATTTTATCTTATTTACTGCCATCAGCAAATAACTGTTAAACACATTACATTCGTTGGAAACGATGTATTGCTGTCATTTAAATAGCTGACAACAGTATATAAGGCACTCAATTCACATAAGATACTTCCTGTAAAAGTGCAACCATGCAATATTGCATGTCGATTAACAAATCAAATGTCTCCAAGCACGAGGTTACACCATGGTAATATACAAAACTGGAGAAGAAGGAACAGAGAATCAGAAGAATACAGAATCACCACAGATATCTGCGAAAAATTCCATTTCTTAAAAGTTAAAAATCTTTGAAAACTGTACAGAAGAACAACAAATATTAAAAAATTCCACATGCATGTAATTAACAACCTGTACACTGCACAGAGTTCTCCATCAGCAGGCCACAGCTATTCAACTGGTTGCAAAATTCCTCATTATAGAGCTAAAATATTCATCACCGTGATCCCAAAATCTGACACTTGACCGTACACTGAGGATGTTCAGTCCAGTTCGAATCTTTACAACCTACTTTTGTATGATCCAACTAAATATTACTCCCTATTTTAATAATATCTCAAGTCTCCAAAATGGTCTCTTCCCTTGAGGTTCTTCAATCTTGTTTTTAAGCTTGTTACTTAATGACATTGTCAGTACTGAGATTTTATTCAACATCCTTCTTGCAATTTATTACAGGTTCCATCAGCACAATTCCTGTATAAATTGAATGAATTTATGCTGTTTCTTACTTTACAACATGTTGTGGCCATTTATGGTCATCATCAGGCAAAATCATTTTGCATTAAGACTCTACTTTTTCTATCCCCCCCCCCCCTAGACTGGACAATGTTTAAATTTTGTGGGTAAGATCATATGTGTTATTTACAGTATTAATATGAACTACAGTTTGTATGTAAACTTAAAATATATTAGGTTAAAATTAATTTTAATTTTAAATTAAGCTAAAATAGAATGAAATGTAAACACTGGCCAATGTAGGGGTAAAACAACAGAAAAAGTGGTGGGTTAATGTAAAATTATTTACCTGATGATGGTCATAAATGGCTGAAACATGTCGTGAAGTAAAAAACGTTATAAATGTATTCAATTTATACAGGAATTGTGTGGACAGAACCTATATCAAACACTTCACACACAATATGATGCTGAAATACAATATTAATCCTTCTCTCGAGGTAAAGCCCATATGCAGAGGACATTCTTGAGGATCATCAACATGGCTTTTGACACAATATATCAGCTACCAACAAACAATGGAAAAAATTGGGACTACAATGAGACAGCACATGAGCTATTCGTCATGTCTGTATTGTGACAATGCGTATATTGTTATATATGGATAGTGAATTAAGCATTCTGAATTTATGAGTACAGCTATTAACTTAGTACCCTGAGTTCATAATAAAGATATTTTTAAATTTTGGCTATCGCTAAATATATTGTAAAATATTATATTTACAATATATCCATTCCATCAAACTCTCCATAACCATAACCACCCAGGATATATATCATTCGAATCATAATTTTATTATCTTTGTATACTATTAAATCATTGTGTTATATATTGTATTATTATTATTATTATTATTACTATTATTATTATTACTTATTGTATTGTAAAGTATTGACTTGTCCTATATCATGTACAATGATCCATGGATATGATATGAAATAAATAAATATTATATTTAAGCATCCTGTTACACTCACACAATATGTATGAGACAAACTCCGTCTTAAGTGCAACAATTTAATTGTAAAATCTAATTATAAAATAACTGGTTAATTGTTAACAATGTGATTATGTATGCAATCCAGTCTATTTTATTTTGTATTTTATTCCTGGGAACTCTTTTATTAATTGTGTTATAATTCTAGATCTTTTCAACATCTGATGCATTGTACCAACTCATCCTATATGCTGCCTTCTAGAACCTCTAAGGTGCATCTGTGCTATCTGGTTATCCATCTATTTATGAGAGTCAGTAAACAGGTCACAAATGGAAGTAAAACAACTGCAATGGACATAATAGATTTAATATGTGCATCACAATCCAGCTTCATGGCAAGTCTAGATAGCAGACATGCATGCGCATGTTCAGAGGCTGGTTTCAGTAGTCAAAATGGCAAATGTGCCTATGGCATATGCTACCGAAGAGCAGAGGTCTGCTGTGCATCTTTTGTGAATAAAAAGATGCAATGCAAAGGATATTGATAAAGATGTGTTTCATGCTTACGGTAGAAAGTGTTTGTCATGTAAAGTGGTTCACAACTGGGTCAAGAAATTCTCTCAAAGACATTCAAAAGTCACAGATGATACCTGACCAGGTCACTCTGTTGAGATTGCAACATAAGCAACTGTGCAGTGGGTGGAAAAAATGATTTGAGCTGAGAGGAGGACAATGATAACACAGTGTGGCAACTGCACTAGGATGTTCCCATGATTTACCATACAGCATAATACATGACCATTTGAAGTTCTGGAAAGTGTGCGCGAAGTGGGTGCCCAGAGAACTATCACTGAGAAAAATGAAATGACCCAAATGGGTCTGTCCTTGCCAACACCTCTTACGGTATGCAGAAGATAGAGAAAATATACTTACAGGACATTTACTCGGGATGAATCGTGGGTGCATCACTACCAACCCGAATCAAAACACATNTTCCCCTGCCAATGTTCATTCCATCAAATTCTCCACAAATAAGAATGTAAAAAATTGTAACTATTGTAATTTTAATCTACTTATATATCAAATTGTTAATATTCAGAATTAACTTGACTTGTCATATATCATGTACAATGATCTACAGTGACGAAATAAATCAATCAATCAATCAATCAATCAATGCAGTGGAAACATCCCAGTTCACCTTCAACCAAAAGGTTTAAGGTTATGTCATCAGCTGGGAAGGTTATAGTTACTGTGTTTTTGGATTCTCAGGGACTATTGCTAGCCCATTTTCAGAAGCATGGTGAAAATGTGAATTCTGCATCATACTGTGAAGTTCTGCCATAGCTTCAGCATGCAATGTCCAAGGCAAATGGCAAGAGGGGTACTGCTTCATCAAGACAATGCCAGACCCCATACAGCCTGAGGAAACCAGGAGAGAATTCAAGAACTACAGTCAATTTCTTGAACATCCACTTTGCAGTGCAGACTTGGCCCTTAATGACTTCCACCTATTTGGTCCCCCACTAATAAACCGCCCTGGTGACACACATTTCACTGATAATGAGGTTGTAATGGAGGTGTGGATGTGGTTGAGACAAGAGCCATAAGGCTTCTATGCTGCAGGTGTTGATGCACCGGTAAAGCAATGGGACAAGTATACCAATGTTGGACATGTAAAGAAATAAAAAGTTTTTTTCAGGTTCGAATATTACATGTTTTACGTTTTATATCCATTTGTGACCTATTTACTGACTCTCTCTTGTATCTGTGCATACAAAGACAATTCACTACCCTAGCCAGTACACATCAATTAAAATTCCAAACCAGTGAATAAGCAACCGGCTTTGAATATTTCCATGCACATTTGGCATTAAAATTAATTATGTTTGAAAATGCACAAAAAGGAGAAACATTCTTATACAGTTGCGATGCTACTCTATATGTTCAACTATTGTGACCATTACAGTTTTCATACAAATTTCAATAAAATTCTTGTCAGTACAACTGACAAAATGTGATGTAAAGTGAACTCCAGGACTAGTAGATGGAAGTAAATGAAATCCTCCATTCCAAAAATTAGATTTCATAAAAAATTGCTGTAAAAGTGTATTTGGCGATTATTCAATGCATTTAAAACGTTATAAAAAATACAAGGCTTTTATGGCAATAAATTCGGACATTCATAATTATAACACATGAAGAAAATTAAATTTTCATGTACAGCACTGCAATACAGCTCTTTTTAAGATGAGTGTGATAAATATGGGAATCTGTTTGTATAATAAGGTCCCCGATCAAATAAAACAAAAGGGAAATTTTTAACTCATTTAAAGAGGAATTAAAAATCTTTTTCACCAAAACATTCCTTTTATTCTGTAGATGAATTTAAGTCTTTTGGTGTGTAAATGTAATATATAGCTGATTAATTTGTTGTATTTGTGTAAAGACAATGAAATTAATGGGAACTAGATCTAGATATTATTCAATTCAATTCAATTTTATTTCATCCATGAATACATGATATGGACCCCTTATATTAGGGTGGTACAGTGTATACTGTGAAGATATGCACGAGAATTAGATGTAAAACTGACAATTTCCTTATCTAAATGGTTGTAATACCTGTATGTATGAATTGTTGAATGATAATAAATGATAATTAAAAAGTCGGAACTCTACATAACGGATTACTTTAAAAAAGTTTCTAAATGTGTTCCATTACATTTACAGTGTACCACATTAACATTCTTCCTCAATACATTAGTAAATCCTAACATATTCCAGTTGATACATTTGATACTGCAATTGGAAGTCCTTCGCACTGCGTACGCCAAACATTTCGTGCCAAATCAGAAGAGAGTAACGGGACCGAAACATATCGACTTATAAATATGAAAGATACTGTAAGACACGGAAACAAACATTATAGTGACTCACAATTCAGTCTTCCCTTGCCTTTCCCAACTTTTCCACACATCAGAACTCAAACTGCTAACAGCCATGTTCTACAAACAATAATCTGCACGTTTCGCCAACTGCTGAAACATTTAAAATCCAATAATGCAAAAACTATTGTGTGCTGTTTAGCAATACACCCATTCACAGAAATTTATCAAATTCAGCATGCACTATTAAAAATACAACACACTGCCACACACAGTCTTTATCGGCCTATAGCACTTGCACGACTTGCACTGAACCCTTTTTTCAATCAATTGCGTGTCGCTTAGCGTTGCAACGTGCAATGTGCATGGATCTTTACGATCTTTACGATCTTTACAGCAGCGTTCTCAGATTTTCTTTGCCTGGATCCAGAGATTATATAAAGCCTGCGGCGGATGCAATGATGGAAACCGTGGAATGCCATTAAGGTCAGAACCGTCAGAACGGTCAGAAACGTCAGAAAGGTCCGAACCAAATAAATCTGCTGCAATATGCGTGAGAATGTTTGTCTGAGATGCAGGAGATGCTATCAGAGATTGTCAAAATTCTTCTCATAATAGACATTTAGAGAAAATACTATGGTCCCTCGATATACTTTCTTTTCAGCTCGGGACGAGTGAGATTTTGAATTACAATTTTTAGCGCTTTTGTAGGCTTTAGTGTGTAACAATATATACGCCAGTTATTTTGTGCATAGTTTCCGATTTAAAGTGTTTAAATACAAAACATCGCTCAGTACGCCTTAAGAGAAGTGGTCGTTCCAATGGTTGCAGTAGTAACGTTCGCGATATAAGTTTTAATGCGTCTAATTTGCGTGAAAAACGTGTGAGGAAACAACGAAACAGATTGGATTTCTCCAATTCCACGACCTGACAGACCAATCGTGGTGTGTAAGCAAGTAGACTATTTCTCTTATGTTACGCAGACAGCATATAAACATTTCAAGGAGAGCGGGAAAAGTTGCCGAATCCATAACGCCCATAACCCTCCCGAATCAACAAAGAAAGAGCTATGTGACGAATAAATTTAACGTCCAATTATCTATGAATGTCAGAATCGTTCATCTCACCGTATGTCCCTACTTCAAGTACTTCGTTCAGTGCGGATTTCTATAAAATACACTCAAATACAACCCTCACTGCTGCGTATTTATTGTACATTTTATTGTATAAGTTAACTGTGACTGGTTCTATATCCGTCACGCGTACTCAGTAGCCTATATTGGATCGACGGAATTTTACAATAAATGAATGAGGGTGTATATCTGTTTCCTTTGTTTGAACCACCCTATGTTCATAATAAAGTCGATGCATCCGCTGATGTCAATAAAATTCTGTTTCCTTCAAAGTTGCAAAATATTGATGTCGCGTTTCATGCGGTTGGGAAGTTTCGAACGGCACAGTTTTCATTCACGAAACCCAGTTAATTTTCTGGTTGGTAAATATGTGTTGTTAATGGGAAGCATAGAAAGCAACACATTAAAAATATAGCAATATCCAGATGAGTTTAAATGTGTCAGTGGCATTGAAGCGTGTTACATTAAAAATTTCCATATTGTTACCATAGGAACGGCCGTAATGTAAATGATCGCTCCTCGTGTTTGTGAAGTTCGACGATGGCTGAGAACAAATATGAGAGAAAGGCCCGAAGAAAGCAGACAAAAGCTAAACATATATTATTCCAGGATACTGGAATTAGTTGTTCAGATGAGCCCACAAAAGTAAGTAGATTCATTCATTCATTTATTTTATTATGCATTCATAATTGCTACAACAGTAACATTTGAACAGATCACATCATTAAATACATCATTCTTGAAATCTTTGTGCCCAAATGCCCAAGGATTAGAATTTGTCAACAATAAATAATACTCTGGAGAGATTGCAGATAACAAGAAGCTACACCAGGAAGGGAGAACAGATGTAATGAGATTTTGCAGTGTAGAGTCTACAGTGAAACGTTATACCAGTGCTATCACCAAATTCACCAATATTATCTCAAAGGCTGTGTCATAGCTTAAGCGGTTAGTCGCTTGCTTCCCACCACTGTAGTCTAGTCAAGTGGGATTTGTGATGGACAAAGTGGTGCTGGGGCAGGTTTTCCCCGAGTACTTCGGTTTCCCCTGCCATTCCTCATTCCATCAAATTCTCCATAAGCATTATCACCAGTACAGGTACAGTAGGACATATGGAAGCCGACGTGCCGAGGGGACCTAATATGGATTCTAAACTTTTGTAATCTACTGTAATCTATTGTAAACAATTGTAAGTATTGTAACTTTATTCTCTTATTGTAATCAGCCAATGTACAGTAACTGACTTGTCCTATATCATGTAACAATGATCTATAGAGACGAAATAAATAAATAAACTCTTGACATGGTTTAAATCTACAATTGAAATATAACACACTATCAAAACCAGATAAATACTCAAATTAAATACAATACATAAATTGAAAATACAAATTGATTTAAAAAATGCCTATCATACTAGTTCTGTTAACCTTCTGAGTTTATCGAGAGAATTTTAAGAGTATTACAGTAAATCAAAAGTCCTGCATATGACCATGTCACTCACTGATCACATTAAGATACTACCAGCAACCATTTGCTATTTATTTCAGTTGCTGAATAGAAGTTTCGCTGTGCTCATATAATGTATAGAATGGATCATATAGTAAAAATATTTTTAGCTTATGTTTAGAGTCTTTATATCCATCTTATTTTCTTAATTCCAAATGCAGTTTATTATACAATTTAATACCCATATTGATAACACTTTTCTTAAAAGTTGATGTGTTACAATTTGGTACATGAAAATCATCTTTCCTTCTAGTATTATATTCACATAAATCTGAATTTCTTGTAGAGTATAAATTATATTTCTGAAAATAGCACAGCACCTCAGAAATATACACGGGGCTAACAGTTAAAATTAAAAAAGTTAAAAACAGTTTAATTATTTACAAAATAGGTCTGCATGATGTTCTGTTATTTTCACCTTAAATGTATTATCCTTTTTTGTATTTTCGGTACTTTGCCATTTTTATTTTCCCCACCCCAAAAAATCAAACCATAACTTACTAAGGATTGAAATTTGGCAAAGTAAATATTCCTGAGTCTATAGAAACTCACTTCATCTTTCAAGGATTTAATAATGTAACATGTCTTATTCAATTTTAGACACAAGGACTGAATATGTGAACTCCATTTTTAGACTACTTGTTATATTGATACCTAAAAATCTGAACTGTGATATATAATTACTTTTTATATTTTTGAAAATAATAACTGGCTCAGACATGTCATACGATTTTATTTCATTGGAATAGCATTGCTTGGGTCTTATCAGTATTTATAACCAGGGTATTTTTTGAAAACCAAGTTTCTAGCTAGATCATCACTCTTTTTATTTTTTCTTGGAGAGTAATTTTATTCTTATCTGTTACCAGTATATTGGTATCATCTGCAAAAAAGAACCACTTCTTCATTTGATATATGATGGGGTAAATCATTTATATGTAATAAGAAACAGGAGTGGGCCCAAAACAGATCCTTGAGGTATTCCAAGTTTTATATTCCTCAGTGTAGAATTATACCTATTCATAGAATATTTATTGTCATTAGAGGCTATTTCTACATACTGTGAATGCAGTGTGAGATAGGATAGGATAGATACGTTAAATGTGGTGATTACTTGGCTTAATATAACCTGATTTTAAGGCTACCTTCTTGTTTTCAGTATGTTATGGTAGCAAATGCTGGATTGGTAACTGGATTACAGCAAGAACAATTACTAGAACTCTGCTTGCCATATGGAGGAGTTGACGGCATTGTTATGCTGCCAGGGAAATCATATTGCTTCATTATTTTTAAGGATATATTGTATGCATCTAAAGCATATGCTGCAATACATGGGAAGATTAAATTAACACCAAATGACTCAGGTCCTTTGTATCTTGCATATGCAGAGAAAGGTATGGAAATTACTATTAAAACCATATAATCATACAGTTTGTGTCACATTATTGCAGTAAATTGTATATGTTATGCCAGATATTATGACACACTCATAAGGGTAGAAAGAACTCTTTTCATATTCATGAGGTTCAAATCTTAGCCCATGGCCCAGTTACCCTGACTGAGATTTTTCATGCAAGCAAGCACCATAATGGTACCCCAAATTGGGCAGTAACCACTTCCTTCTGCATCCTTTTAAGTTTATGATTTATTGGCATCTTACCATTCCATGTAGCACAGTCTGCGCTACTGTTATAATTAAATAGTCAAGAAATGAATAAAATAAGTGACTCATTTAATCAAGAAACCTTGTGTGTATGACTCGATATGTACATTTATTTAGTTACATACGGACAGTGTATATAAATAGTTAATAACATAGGACCTAGATTTTTTGTACATTGATGTGCACAGCCCAGTATTTCTTAAATGATTGTGTCTAATATTTCAGTTCCAGAACTCTCCCACTCCTGGAATTATGACCAGAAGCCTCCTGGTTTAATTTTACTAGAAGAATTTGTTACAGAAGATGAAGAAAAGTCACTATTGAACTGTATTGATTGGAAGACATCAGCATCACATTTGGGTATAAGAAGAACAGAGTTTGGCCTAGGCATAGATGGGAGGATAATATTAAAATAGATTTTAGAGAAATAGGGTGTAGACTGAATAATTCAGTAATTAAGATACTAGCTGCAAGCTGGATGGCAGGGGTTTTTTTCTCCACACCGGTGTTCAGCCCAGCTGAGGCTCACTGAGCCTCTGATTTGTTGGGTTCAGAGGGTATTTCCTTGGGGAAATATGGTTGAATATGATGCTGACTACTCATATTTGGTGACGAGCTCTAGAATGCATAATGTTTCACCTCTGTGTTTTCTGTTTGCCTTCATGAGATGGTGCTTTAATACAAAGGAAACATCATCTTCATTTGTACACAAGTGAATGGAGTCTTATTTCTTCAATTCAATTCAATTCAATTTTATTTCATCCATGGATCATTATACATGATATGGGACAAGTCAAAGATTAATATTAATACTAATACTAAATACTAATAAGTATATAATAATACAGAAATAATGACAATATAATAATACATGATAATAATAATAATATAGCAATACAGAGATAATAATATGACAATATAATATTGATTGATTGATTGATCCACCTCGTCACTGCAGATCACTGTACATGATACATGACAAGTCAAGCCAATTCTGAACATTAACAATCCGATACATAAGCAGATTAAAATTACAATAGTTACAATTCCACTGCTGATTACAATCTAGAACTGGCTAGATACTCCCACTTGTGGAGAATTTGATTTACATATTCAGTATCTAGGCATATTTCTTTTGTTACATGTTTCATAAGTTATGGTATTGCCCAGATTTTGAAAAGTCATGTACATAATCACTAATCCAGAATCATAACTTTACTTGATGTTACCTGCTGGACTCCCTTTAATTGTAATGTTAATTTGTCGGAGGCAGAATAAGTTTTTCAGCCCTATGTAACAGACTCTGATAATTTGATCCCTATGTAACATTCATGAAATACCAATGTTTATGACTGCATATGCATATTATGAATGACCAAGGGGTTTGGTG
The DNA here is from genome assembly GCF_002891405.2 of Cryptotermes secundus. Lineage (NCBI taxonomy): Eukaryota > Metazoa > Arthropoda > Insecta > Blattodea > Kalotermitidae > Cryptotermes > Cryptotermes secundus. The sequence continues at coordinate 755,047 of NW_019729899.1, read as the reverse complement.
TAGCAATACATTCTAACCTTGTACTTGGGAAGTTCTCAGTTTAAGTCCAGGCCAGGTTTCTGGCTTTACTGACAGCTTTATCATGATGTTTCTCTGCTTCCCTAAGAAATAGGATAAGATTATCAAATAAATAATCTATGACCACTTCCTTCCGCTCATCTTTCATAATCATCCTTTTGCTACTTTGGTGCTATAATATTACGGTACATATATTGTAACATGTATCTATATATGGTGCAATTACTGCCCCACTGTTCCTGTTGAGATCAGTTCTCTTCCCTTGTTACTTCACAGCAATGCCACTTGTTACACCGCTCCACTTGCCTCTTATGTTGACTTCTGTGCACTGCACTCTACTGAATACCGACTCACTACTGAGTAGCTTGCCACCTACTCGTCTTAGGGCATGTCACCTGTAGGAAAGATCCTGGAATGTTCATGGGCAAACTTGATTTTCCTTGTCAGCTTGGCAGTTTCCTGAACATTCCAGATGGTGAAAGAGGCATACACAGGTCAGGTGACATCCCCCTGTGTTCACCTCCCACAACAATATGTTACATAGAAACTGGGTTATTTAATGTTGCTGTTTACAGTCCCACCAAGATTTGATGATCCCTGCCATGCTTGCATGTGACATAGCAAGCCCCAGCATGGGTTGAAAAATGTAGCACTGTTGTCAAATATTCATATGAACTTAACACAGTGATACAGTTGGTTGCAAGCTCCAGCAGTCTGGAGTACAGACCTGAGTTAAGTGGAACAAAACTTGCAAATAGAACATTCAACTGGAAATGCATGTCTTCAACATGACTAGTAGATACTGCTGCTTTTGAGGTGATGAGCTGAAAGCTGAGACAAGGGATCAACAAATCCTTGCATGGCTGTAGTTATTAAACAGCACTATAATATTTTGTTATAATATACACTATATTATAGCATCACTGCACTTAAAACAGTGTCGTCAAATAACTAATCAATCCATATTGTCATTTGTATGAGTGACTCTCGACAGGATTTTGGATTGATGATCTGATATATTGAACACTTACGGATTGTAACTATAAGTAACTGTAACAGTCTCATGGAATTACACACTCCAGATATCACTGTCTTCACTAGTTGTTTCTTGGTGACAGGTTTTACCACTGTCTGCTTATTGTCCTTTGTGTCTGGCACATATCCCACAACTCCACTAAGTCTCCGCTTTGTCCTTATATTTTAGCATCCCATTGCATTGAGGCATTATTCTTATTATTAAAGTATGAAATGAAAGACATTAGGAATATATTTCACACTAAAAATTTATTTTAATACTTTTTGATGTTGTTAAAATCATTACATGCAATAGGACACCAAAAATATATTTTATATTGTTGCATTATTGACGGATACTTTGATAATAAGGATACTCTACTTTGTCCTGCTTATAAGTTCTTGGCATGGACCACTGTAGAGAACACCGTTTCCAACAGTTTGTCTGTTGTTGTTTGTTGATTCGTTGCTGTGGAGACGTGTTTACAACCATTACCCAGTAATGGTCTCTACGCTACAATATTGTGACAAATCATGTTAGCTCTAATAAAGACAAGTGAGGTGTGTTACTGCTTGAGCTAAGTGTAATGGTTAGCCCAATCAATAACACATCTGTCTTGTATTTATTATTATCCAGCATGAGTTTCAACTGGGGAACTGGCTATTCACCCTGAGATTTTATGAAGTTTTCCTTAGTCCCTCCTGGCATATGCTGTGATATCTTAAAATAGGGCATGGCCACTTTACCTGAATTACATATAGGCCTGAATATAAGGCAACCTCATATTTTTCCATTGAGAAAATTGAATTTTTTTTTTGACAAAATTGAATATGTTATTTAGTTCAGAGGGTCAAAGGCAAAAAGAAGAAAGAACTATGTACTAGGAAGTAATAAATTTAAAACCTTGAATATAATTCTAGGCATTGTCACAGACATTATTAAAATTAGCAGCAAGGACTCTTCATAATCATCTTCATATTTATTCATAAGTACCTGAAAATAAGGGAATCCCTATTTTCCAAGAAGCAGTATTTAAAGAACACTTCTACTATGGTAATTTCCAGTTCATTGTACATAATTACCCGTTATGGAATTTAAACTGTGTTGTCCTCCATTCTTTAGTATCAAAATGTTTTACATCTTGACATAAAACTGTGTTTTGACTCTTAGGCCAGACTCTTAAGCATCGAAGAGTAAAACATTATGGTTATGAGTTCCAGTACGACACAAATAATGTTGATAAGGAATGTCCATTGTCTGAAAACATACCATCTGAATGCAACTTTCTGTGGGATCGTCTGAAAGATAAAAATATTAGTGTCCTGTCATCGTTCCCAACTCAACTAACTGTGAATCATTATCAACCTGGTCAAGGTAAGAAAACATGTCCATTAAATAATGGGAATTTATCATCCATAACACTTAAAATTTGGGTATACACATCTCCCTGACTCTTTAAATGTCATAGTGCAAGAGAACAGTTGTCTACATGTCATCATTATGGAAATAAACTACCTGCTTGTTGACATTCTGGTCATCATAGTTACTCACATAAGGCAAGAGAAAAACAAGAATGCAAACAATTAATTACTGTCACATGAATACAATATTTTCTTATATTAGGCATAATAGAATATTTAGATTACAATTATCTAGGATCTGAGGTACATTTATGAATTGTACATAAATTTTCAGGAGTTGCCTGTTCACATCTTCACTGGGTAGCATTCAAAGGGTTTTGGTTCCAACCCAAATATTGCCACTAATCTATTAAAAATTTGTGAGTACCACGACAGCCGAAAAAAGGACTGTGGTAAACCCTTGAGACATATATACCTCAAAGCGATGTTTTTAATGTGGTGAATCAGCAGCTGTCACATGTCTTTAGAGGATCATCATAAATACTGTGTAGTGCCCATATATGTACTGAAGTTGACATTGAAATGGTTAAACCTTCCGCTGACTTTCTACAGAGTCTGTGCTCCGAAATTTTCAAATAATTTTATGTTCCTACAACTTTTATTGATCATTGACATATAGAATGGTACTGTCCTTTGTTCAAATTTAACTAGAATTATGATAAACTTTAGTAAGAATGCTGTAAATAACAAATTTCCAGCAAAATGGTCTGTCTGGAGTGGAATTATTATATGAATAGAGAGCAGATGGACATGACTGATGTAATAGGCACTTGATCATTCTTGAAAGTGTGCCTAAATGACTCACTGTTCCATATATGTCCCTTGTTTTGTCTCATACAAAATAAAGTCTTACTGTAGCACATACTAAGCCTGACAAAATTCATGACAGAATCAGTGAAAACTAAAATATTTTACTTACTGGGATGGGAGATTACTGCATACTGTTTGATGAGATCTCTCATCAATCTCACATTTTAACTCAGAGTGTAATAATTTGACCGGATGACACCCCTTTCAGACTTTCAAGAAAGATCCTACATTTATTTTTGTCGAATAACATGCTAACACACTATATTTTCAGTATAGACTGATCACTACATTAATATTTCCAGGTATTCCATCCCATGTGGACACGCACAGTGCTTTCAAAGATCCAATCCTATCATTGTCACTTGGTTCCTCAATAGTAATGGAATTTAGGCATCAGGATGGCCGAGTAAGCCCTGTTATTTTACCCCAGCGATCTTTGTTAATCATGTCAGAAGAGGCAAGGTACTGGTATAGTGTTACATCATGTCCTAGTTATTTTCTACATAGTGTGCTTCATGTACTGTATACATTTACACAAAGTAACTGTTTGGCAAGAGAACCTAAGGGCCCATCACCACTAGACACACTATTGGATCTGATCCTCAGTCGTTTCAATGTAGTTTACATTCTGCAGCCCACATCTTCCAGATCAGTTTTAATTTTCACCATATTTATAATGAACCTGATTCATGATTACCATGAAAGGCCAAGCCCCAACAAACCTGATATGTTTTTTACAGGTGGTCTAATCCTTTTGGCCATTTAAATATGATTTCAAGACCATGTAGGATGCCTTTTGGTACTTTTGTATTAAAGTGTAACTCTTGTAACTCTAAAATTTACAGCTATATTATTGCATGCATAGTTTATCTATGTTTTTCCTCCAACAGGTCCTAAATCTGTAATCTATTCTAAACAAATTTAAGTATTATAACTTTATTCTCTTATTGTAATCAGCCAATGTACAGTAACTGACTTGTCTTATATCATGTAACAATGATCTATAGAGACGAAAAATAAATTGTCTATCTGACAAGTTTTCTTGCATTGTTAATTACTCTGGGAATGTGAATTTGAGGGATATGCCAAGAATTGAAGAGGAAGTGATGTGCTTTTTCAGAGATATGAAGCTCAGCCCAGTTAGTCAAGCTATACATCAGTGATCAGGTTTTAAGGCCCGCAGGAAGGAGGTGAATGTGTGTTGGCAGTTGGTTTGAATATAGTCAGCTAACCTTTAACAGCCCTTCGGTTATATATAAGTGGACTCTCAAGGAAACTTCCTTCAAGTGGCGCAGACATGAACTGAGCATAGCAGTCAGTTTCAAAGTTACTTGGGCAACTTGTTAGTACAGCATGTGACAGTAGTAATGAAGCATTTTCAAAGTTCAAGTACGTCTTTCTCCCATGGGTATGACAGAGTATGTGTAGCAGTCACTTTGCAGTTCATTTCACCATGGATTGTTGGACAGTGAAGGAATATATGTGTGCTGTAGAGCTTTTCTTTTGAATGAGGCACTCTACAGATTTGCAGTGAGAGTTTTGACAAGAGTTTAACAGAAGACCCTCATACAAAGTGATCTGTTGAAGAGTCAGTCTGTAGCATGAAGGAGCTTTTCATTTGTAAAAAGCCACCTGGCTGGCCTTGTTAAGTTCTCTTGTCTGAGAACAATGCCCGAGTGTTTGTGTCTGTCAACCACAGTTCGAGGAGGTCAGCAGGTCTGGCAGATGTGTATGGTGCACCTTGCACAGTGATCTGAACTTTTAACCTCAAAAAAATTCAAGTTGTGCTGCACCTAAGTGGCCATGACAAAGGAGTGTGTTTGCAATTTTGTCATCAGTTTCTAGAATTGATTGCTGGTGATCCAGACTTTCTAGACAACATTCTAAACAAGTGATGATAACACATATTCACTTGCATGGCACCATTAATAAGCAGAACTTTTGATACTGGGCTGCTGAAAATATGAATGAATTTGATGAACATCCCTGTATAACCTGAAGGTTTGATGTGCAATGTCACCTGCTGCAATCATTGAACACTAATTTTTCTAAACAAGACGACAGACAAGCCATCATAGTCATGTAACATTGCTACACTCATGTGACTGAAATATTTCTCTTTCTGAGAGTACAGAACTTTGAAAATCAATGGTTGTAGCAAGATGGTGCTATGCCCCACACAGAATTATCATAGCATGGCTGCTCTTTGCAATTTGATTCTGCAGAGGTGATTTCTCATTCTGGTGGTGTGCCCTGGCTTCCTTGTTCACCTGACATAACTGCTCAAGAATTTTCTTTTGGGATACCAAAAAATAAAGTAATATCAGCCAGGAGGCTTTGATGAGCTGTAAGATAGAACATAAGACAAAATTGCCTGCTTTTTGAAGAAACACTTTGGGAAGAGATTCAGAGCTTCTCAACTTGTGTGCACCAGTGCAGCTAAAGGACATACTTTATAAAAAGTTAAATACTTTAAAAAAGTCAGAGACTTTAGAATAGATTGTTTGTTGAAAATAAAATACGTTGTTTTTCAAAATAGTAGCAGGGGCATGAAGTTGCCCAGTCACCTCCATCTGGTGCTGAGGTTAAGAATGGTGGATCTATACCTCTACTCCCTCATCTATCTTCATGGTATGGTGCTTAGTTTATTAAGGACAAGAATAACTTTATCTCTTAGCTTCTATTTTAAGAATGTTTCAGTATTTCACCTGCACCCTGTGTATAAGTACCAGCCTTATAGATTAAAACTTCCTTTGTCTAAGCACCTTGCCATCAAGACATGTGAGATCTGATGAACCTAATTACTTCTATTAAAATTATACATATGTGTATTTGTTATTAAACCCTGTGTGGAGGCAGGTTAGAATACCTCCACCATAGCCCTGCAAGTTGTAGAAGGCAACAAAAAGGGAACCTGGTGCTTGGGGGTGTAACTGGGTTACCCTGTCACTGGGGGACATAAATACAGAGACCTGGTCCTCTATGTTGGAGGTTTCACACAAGGTTGATGATCTTGCTCTGTAAAATAATTTTTGTTGTGAAATCCAAAGCAGTGTAAACCAGATGCAATATGACAGAATCTTCTATGGATGTATGGCTCAAGAGGGGCTGTTTTGCCAGTTATGATGATAATGTAATTAAACTTTAACGAGCATGTCCATCTTCAAAATGCTAAACTTCTAATTTTTTACACCCATTCTAACATCAATGACGTGCCTGAAAACACTGCTGGAAATCATTTTCAGAAGGTCCTGTTAATACTGTTGTCACATTTCCCTGACTGTCTCCAAGTTATTCAAAATAAGACCCTTTAGTTGCATTGTCACAGAGGGAACTTGTTAGAGGTGAGGGACCAGTTCCATTTTGTATTGACTTTACTCTGTGGAAAGAGCTCATGGTACCCATTGTGGACCCTATGAGGAATCAAAGCCAAGCCATCTGGCCCACAGCCAGTCAGGATACAAGAGGTTAACATTTCTTCCCACTGTTTTCTCAGTTTTTGATGTGGCCACCTTTCACAATGTTTCTTCTCCAATATTCTATACATATTGTCACATGTTGGGTGTATAACGGGGGACAAGTAACTTCATGCTGTTCTGGATCTAGCAAATTTATTGCACTCGCTCTTACAATTACACAATTTGAGGTGTCCATAAAGCACTTCTGACACCAAATTGTCACGTGACAAATAACTTCACGCCTTATTTGATATAGCGAATTTATTGATCACTCGCTCTCACAGTTAAACAATTTACAATCTCACCGCTACTGCCATCTGCAGTTTCACAAATACTTCTCCTCTTTCCATTCACTCCAGCAAATGCTAGACTGCAACTGACTCGGCGACTTCATGATCCACACAGTGTCACTCCTAATCACACACTGTGCCCACATACTGCTCAGCCGGTTTTTTTATACTGTTCCCTGTTGCCTTGTGTTAACAGCGGTCTCCCTTGTTACGTCACTGCGGGAAGTGCTGTTACGTCACCACGGGGGAAGGGGACGGAGTGTTGACTGGCCTGTTATGGTAGCAGCAGCTCCTATGCTGTTACGTCACTGCTGGCTTCACCGTGCTTCCTCCCTCCAAGCTACATGCTGGGCCCTTTCCTTTGTAATTACAATAGTAATACATCAGAAAGTTAAGAACGTAAAGACAGTTCATCAAAAGTCATCTATACATGAGCCCCATTGCACCTACTGGCTTGTCTATTTCAGATATGCGTGGAGCCACGGCATCACACCACGTAAGATGGATGTTATACCAACAAAGAATGGGGACCTTACAGTTCAGCAACGTGGGGACAGAACATCCTTTACATTTCGCTTCATCAGGAAAGGAGAGTGTAACTGTGTGTACCATGATCTGTGTGATTCCTATAAGAAGAAATACAAGAAATCTGAAGCAGATACAAACTGTGATGCAGTAGCAGCAAAATTAGAGTCGCTCCATGTACATGAGGTATAAACCAGAAGGGCAATTAAATGTTGGTATAGCAAGCAGTGGTTTATAGTGCCACATAGCAAAATTTCAGTTTGGAGAACTTCAGCGCATGCATAGAAGCAGTAAGCACATCAGTACTTGACTGGGTCACGACATTCCACCAGCAGAGCATGTGGATGTATTTGTGTTACTTTCACCAGGTGATGTACGAGTATGTGGTCATCATTAAGATGGCGATCCATTTTGTATCAGACAAACTTTTGTTACAGAGATATCTGTTATAACAATATATGACACAAACTCTGTCCTAAGTGTAACAATTTATTGTAGTTTTTTCGTCTTCCTTTCTTCTACACTACATGTTTCGGCTGTAAAGGGCCATCATCAGGTGTATACTCTCACGTAGCTGCAATGGAGAAATGAACAATTGGGAAGACTAGCGTTTTATAAACTTTAAACTACGTGCAGTGTAGCAGCTACGTGAGAGTATACACCTGATGCTGGTTGTTTACGGCCGAAATATGTAGTGTAGAAGAAAGGAAGATGAAAGAACTACAATAAATTGTTGCACTTAGGATGGAGTTTATGTCATATATCGTGTAGAGTGTAACAGGATGCTGAAATATAATATTGTAATCTGTTATAACAAACTTTTTGTACAGAGTGTAATGTAGGTTGTGTTCTAACTAGTGTTCTGGAATTTTGGAACATTTTAAAAATTAGACATGCAAAATTATCAGTGCTGAGTTTTAAATAAAGCTGCTCCTTATCTTCAAACTGTTTCCTCTGTATAATATTTTGTTCCTCCTTACTTGATCAGCAGTGTTAGATAAAGAGGATACAGTATTAACCTCCCATGTAATCACAGGTATATGAAGAGATTGCTAGTCACTTCAGTGAAACTCGTCATAAGCCATGGCCTAATGTGCTATCATTTGTGCAGTCCTTACCATTTGGCTCAGTCTTGGTTGATGTAGGATGTGGAAATTGCAAGTACTTTGGGAACAAGATGGGTCATTTTGAGGTAAGGTTTTTCGGATAATGTATGAATATTATAAAATCCATAATCATTGTCATTGATCCAGTGTTTTCATTCTGTCATCACCATAATGCCCAGAATCTCATTCCTTTTGATACCTTGCTGATTAACAGTGTGGCCTTTCTCTCACTTCTCCTTGTATCAGAGAGTCATCTTGGAAGCTAATAGTGAGCTGCCCTTTTTTTTTTTTTTTTGAGCTCCAAGCTGTAATTTTCTTTGAGAGGAGTTTCTCACCACTGTCCAGTGTGGAGAGGAGTCAAACTGGCAGGTGGCTCAAGAGAGTCACATTGCGTGTAAGGCTTAAATTCTAAATTCTGTGTGGTTGTAATTCTGTATGGGTGTGAAACTTGGTCTCTGACATTAAGGGAGGAACATAGACTGAGGGTGTCTGAGAACAGGGTGTTGAGGAGAATATTTGGACCAAAGAGAGATGAAGTGACAGGAGGTTGGAGAAAACTGTATAATGAGGAGTTTCATAACTTGTACTCTTCTCCAAGTATAATTAGAATGATCAAGTCATGGACGATGAGATGGGAATGGCATGTAATATGAATGCATATAGGATATTGGTGGGAAAGCCAGAAGGAAAGAGACCACTGGGAACACCAAGGTGTAGGTGAATGGACAATATTACGTAAAATGGATCTGAGAGACAGGATGGGATGGTATGGACTGGATTGATCTGGCCCAGGATAGGGACCAGTTGAGGGCTCTTGTGAACATGGTGATGAACCTTTGGGTTCCATAAAATGCTAAGAAATTCTTGAGTAGCTGCAGAATTGGCTGCTCCTCAAGAAGGGCTTAGCTCCATGAGTGAGTAAGTGTGGTTGTAATTATCATCCACCATTGGGAGTCTGCCTTCAGTTTATTAGTTTTGGCCAGCTTGCCCTTTATATTTATTTGTATTATATGCTATTATGATTTCATATTTTATTTGTAATTTATTACTACATTACATTATATTGCAGTGGTCACATCTCTTGTTACTTAGTGGCTGAGTTACATTTACTGCATTTGTCATGGATCAGTTCCATTGTAATCTGCTTAAGTGAAGATATGTCCATTACATTTAGTCTCGTGTATTTTTAGCCTACATTACTTTGAAGAAATAAATGGGGACTTATGAGATCACTTTAGTGCTTGTATGTTTATGTCCCACCTTATGTGCTAGGCAGTTACTTGGTAAACATGGTCCTACAGAAATGAATACACATGCAACGATAGAAGAACTATAGGATGCTGTGTTTTCTGTGTGGTCTTTGTCGTGTCATATTCTCAATATGTAGTGAAAGGAAAGTAGGCAGTTAGTTCTTCCAGAATTTCTTGTTTATTCTTATAGCAGTACTACATCCTTTGCTGTAAACTTGGTGGTGGTAAAGCCTGCAACAATTTAGGTGTCTAACTGCTGTCTTGGAGTGGATAAACAAGTTAAACCATAACCTGCTGCACAAGCCTGCATTGACAGAGGTCATCTGTATATCCTACATAAATTTTATTCATTATAGTAAAGTGACAGAATGCTGTAGTGTCCATGAATTATAAATGCCCTTACCTGGGCAGTGTGAGTGTGGGCACACTTGTGCCAAATACAGCATAATGAATGTGGCACCTAATCAGAAACATGATTCCCCTCATCTTTTCAAAGTGGAGACCAAATTTCTTAAAATAAATGGTCTTGAAATGAACAGAAATTTGTTTGTGAGTCCTGGCAGGGCTTGAAACCGAGAACTGTGCTAGCGAGGGTCAGCAGTAATTTAGTGTTATGCTGTAAATATGATTGCAAAGTAGGGCGTTGTTTTAGGCAGCTGAATGGGCCAAACCTGGGAGTTTATTTATATTCACATTTTGTGCAGTCATCTTATATTGTAACAGAGGTTGACACAACTTTAATGATCAATGTCGTCTGTATCATACTGCTGCAACAGTTGGTCTTATTTAAATAGTTCACTCAGAGTGGTTGCTAATTTTACTGATGGTTAAAATTGTCCAATTCCTATGTTCTTTACATTGATTTTGATTTTTAATGTCTGTTTAATGTTAGGAAGTTCTGTTTTTATGCTTGTAATTTTTATTATTTCTGTGTTTTAATATGTATTGTTTACAGTTGATGCTTTGTGTATCACTCCTTAACATGTTATATGCTTACTGTATTATTTTTGCCCTTGCATGACATTGACATATTATATATCATTGTAAAGTGATTATGGTATGAATAAATAATAAATAGTTGTCCTTTTACAGTAGTATGAAACAGAATCTCTTCATGTTTTAGAGGGTTTTCTAAGTGTTTTCTTTCTCTGCGTTCAAATTAATTTCTTTAGATCTTATTAGAGCCTTTTATTTCCATTTTTCTTCTGCAGTGTCATATAAACTATGTCATTGGTGACACTTTTATGTATTTTAATTATGCCTTTATTTAATGTAAGGTCAGAAAATACAAATATATTTCAGCAGATGAAACTTCTTTCATTCATCCTTCCAGAATTATGTTATTGTTCTTGATGATGATGCTGCTGCTGCTACTACTACAGTGCGTACAATCAAGTGCATGCCGCGGCTGCAATTTGCCGTGAGTCATACCACCGCAGAACGGATGCAACTCCTCCCCGCGACTGCAGTGCTCCTACGCCGATGGTTGCATAATCGGAACCCGAGGTTGCATTAAACAGTCAGTCTTTGTCTTGCTGTGGAAGTGGAGTGGAATGTTTACAGCTGTCGACAGACGGTGGAAATGAAGTTCACTATTAAACAGCGTGTGTTTATTGTCAAAACTATTGCAAGGAAAAACATTTACAGAAAATTCGCACGTAGGTTTCGTCAGAAATATCCTGACTCGCCAGTTCCCACAAAGTCGTGTGTAAACAGGCTTCTGAAAAAGTGGCGGGCCACAGGTTCAGTGAGTGACAAGAAGAAGCAATCGAAGAGAACTGTGCTGACTGAAGAAAAGGTTAAGGATATTCAGGCAAGATTACAGATCAGTCCTCGAAAATCGTTAAGACGCTTAGCACAGGAAACTGGTGTTTCGCTAG